>NC_133122.1:162667530-162774344 GCF_033568475.1 Henckelia pumila
TTTGTTTTGAAATTAGACGATTTAGGGAGCTATATTGAAGTGGCTTTGGATTTAGAGTTTTTCCAAGTTCAAGAATACTTCTTATAGTTGCTCTGAAGTCTAGGGGTTTGAGTTGTGCGACATTCACCCCGAATGAGAGTGTAGGTGGGTTGTTTGTAATGACTTGGCCCCGGGATCTCAACCAAGTACTGATCGATTTTTCGATTATCTGATTTGATAATCTCGAGTTTTGAAGTCATGCATACATCCACCCTCATTTGATTTATTGATGATTATTACATTTCAATATGAGGTGTTTATTTGATATTGTATGCCTGTCTCTTTTACTTAGAAATTATATTTCTAACCGGGTTATCCGGCTGTTGTTTTTGTTTGCATGTGTACTTGACAACAGGAGGATCAGGAGCCGGACCGAGTCGTCTGGGTTAGCTCGGGTGAGAATGATAGAAGTGAGACACTGTGTGTCATAGGGTTGTGTCTTTTGGACTTGTATCATTTTGAATAGTCGAATAAACCCTATCGTCGAACCTGTTATTGTATTTTGGACAGAACTTAGAATATTGTATGTTCTAAATATTGATATGTATGTATGCTTGGGTTTCAAATTGGTTGGAATTGGCTTTGCATGATTTTTTCCAGGTTCCTGCACCGTTTTGTCCTTTTGGCCTGCGCGCGAGCGAGGCTTGACCTCGTGCGCGCGCGGGGTGCCTGGAGGGGCTTGGGTATTTTTGCCCGCGCGCGCGCGAGCACTCTTCTCGCGCGGGCGCGAGCAATCCGCGAGGCCTCTGGCCTCTTTGCCTGCGCGCATGCGTTTTTTTTTGATTCGTTTTCCCTTGGCTCTTTGTGTTCGATTGTACTTAATTATTCAAGATTAGAAGATTAGAAACGGGGTCTCACATTAAGTGGTATCAGAGCGCCATAAGATTCTTGGAATTGAACTATAGTGAGCGGGGTTGATCGAGTTCGCATGAATTGAATTCTCGCATGTGATTGATTTATTTAAATGATTATTTTAAATACGTGCGAGCATGCTTTATTGATTCGTGAATTAATTGAATTACATGAGTTGTGATTTAATTTATAAAGCATGAATTACGTGATATATATTTGCCTTGTGCTATTATCTGTTCTCGTATAACATTGAGATTCATGAGTACTCAGAGCAGAGTTTCGGACACCGAGGTTATGAGATTGAGATTGAGTTTGAGATATTGTGTCCTAACCCTTTGATATCAGATGACACCTCGACGATCTGTGAGAAGGAATCAAGCACCTTTGGTACCTCCTTCTACTGAGAATCCGCAGACAGTAGTAACTCCTCCGAATGATCAGGGTAATACTGGAGTGGATCAGTTTGATGCAACCGCGACCCCTATGGAGACTCTATTGAAGAGATTTCGATTGTTTCGACCGCCTTACCTTGACTGGTACCGAGAACTCCGTTGACTGTGAAAGTTGGCTAGAGGACATTGATCAGCTATTTGATTCTCTCGACTATACCGATGACCGTAGAATCAGGTTAGTCATTCACCAGCTACATGGAGTTGCTAAGAATTGGTGGACTACAAACAAGAGGGCAAATGAGAATCGAGGCACCGTTATCACTTGGAGTTTGTTCAAGACTGAGTTCTACAAGCGATTATTTCCTGTATCGTATCAAAAGGAAAAGGGCGTCAACAGCTTGAATCCTGAGATCTTTACTTTGGTCAATACCGGGAGGCCCAATAACTTTGCGGATGCCATGGATCAGGCTAAGGGAGCCGAAGCTGGACTTTTGATGCAACGAGGAAATTAGTTAGCTCCTCAGCAGCAGCAGAGATCTTTTCAGAATCAACCTGTTCAGTTACAGCCTCAGCAGTCCCAGTATCAGTACCAACTTTCTCAGCAGTCGAATCCTTCTCAGAGGGTTGAGGGAGGCAACAGTGGCAAGAACAGACGAGATCAGTATAGACCAAAAGGGAAGCAATTTAAGAAGTCTGGGAGCAGTTCATCGAGTTCCAGTGGCTCTAGACAGTTCAGTTCTGGGCAAAATTCAGGGTTTTCAGGAGCATCGTGCAGTAAGTGTGGAGGACATCACCCAAGTGATCAGTGTCGAGGCGTGTTTTGTAGTTGCAATATCTGCCAGTAGCCGGGTCACTTTGCTAAAGTCTGTCCTCAGCGGGGATCCGATAGAGCTCAAAGCCGGCCGCCAGCTCAGCCTGAGAGATCAGCTTCTGCAGTCCATTCGTTTCAGCTCCAACAACAATATCTTCAGGGATGTAATCAAAATCAGAACCAACCTCCTCGACAGCGGGCGAGGGTGTTTGGTTTGACAGAGGATCAGGCCAATGCAGCTCTAAATGATGTGATAGCAGGTAACTGTTCGATCTTTGGTTATCCTGCATTTGTTTTGATTGATACAGGTGCTTCTTACTGTTTTATTTCTAAAAGATTTGTCGTGATGCATGATTTATTTGCTGAGCCATTATCTGATGTCATTTCTATCACTTTACCTTTGGGTAGGGAAACTGTTTTGGTGAGATTGGTCCGTAATTGTGTGTTAGAATCTGAAGGGAATCGATTGAGATTGACTGCATTGCACTTGGATTATCTGATTTTGACTGTATTGTCGGGATTGATGCTCTGACCAAGTATAGGGCAACAGTAGATTGCTTTCAGAAGGTGGTTCGATTCAGACCTGAGATGGCAGATGATTGGAAGTTTTTCGGTAAGGGTTCTCGATCCAAAATTCCTTTGATTTCTGTGTTTTCCATGTCTCGTTTGCTTCAGAGAGGAGCAAAGGGATTCCTGATTTATGCAGTGGATGTTCAGAGGTCTAGTCCTGAGTTGACTGATATACCCGTGGTTAGCGAGTTTTCTGACGTATTTCCAGACGAGATTCCTGGTTTGCCGCCGATTCGAGAGATCGAATTCAACATTGAACTTTCACCAGGTACTCAGCCTATTTCGAAAGCACCTTATCAAATGGCTCCATTAGAACTGAAAGAGTTGAAGGAGCAGCTAGAAGATTTGATTGCCAAGGGATACATCCGGCCTAGCGTATCGCCTTGGGGTGTCCCAGTGCTTTTTGTGAGGAAGAAAGACAGTTCTATGCGACTCTGCATCGACTATCGCCAGTTGAATCAAGCGACGGTCAAGAACAAGTATCCTCTACCTAGAATTGATGACTTTTTTGATCAACTGCAAGGTTCTTTAGTGTATTCGAAGATAGATTTTAGATCAGGGTATCATGAGCTGAGAGTTCGCGACGAGGATGTGTCCAAGACAGCCTTCAGAACCAGATATGGGCATTTCGAGTTTATAGTCATGCCGTTAATTTTGACCAATGCTCCAGCAGTTTTTATGGATCTGATGAATCGTGTCTTTCAGCGGTATTTAGATGAGTTCGTTATTATCTTCATTGACGATATTCTGATCTATTCGAAGAACCGTTCAGATCATGCAAAGCATTTGAGGATTGTATTGCAGATTTTGCGAGCCGAACAGTTGTATGCTAAGCTATCAAAGTGCGAATTCTAGTTGGACCGAGTTGTTTTTCTAGGTCACATTACATTGGGAGATGGAATTGCTGTGGACCCCAGTAAGATCAAGGCAGTTATGAATTGGCCGAGACCGACATCAGTGCCAAAAATCCAAAGCTTTATGGGTTTAGAAGGGTATTATCGTCGATTTATCGAGGGTTTCTCTTCCATTGCAAAGCCGATTACTCAGTTGACCCAAAAGAATGCACCGTTTGTTTGGTCCGAGGAGTGCAAGGCCAGTTTCATTGAGCTGAAGAAGAGGTTGACCAGTGCTCCGATCTTGTCTATTCCATCAGGTACGGGAGATTTTTTTGTTTACAGTGATGCTTCTCACCGTGGTATTGGATGCATTCTTATGCAGAGGAAGCACATAATAGCTTATGCTTCAAGGCAGCTAAAGCCGCACGAGACTCGTTATCCGATCCATGATCTTGAGCTTGCTGCGATCGTTTTTGCTTTGAAGACCTGGCGCCATTATCTTTATGGTGAGTCGTTTGAGATATTTTCTGACCACAAAAGCCTAAAATACTTGTTTTTCCAGTCCGTGTTGAACATGAGACAGAGGAGATGGATGGATTTGCTTAAGGAATTCGACTGTGAGATCAAGTATTATCCTGGAAAGTCGAATGCAGCTGCAGACGCTCTTAGTCGGAAGCTTTGTTCCTTATATCTTGCTACGATTGGTCTCTCTCAATTGATTGAAGACTGTTGTACTTTTGGTTTGGAGTTTGAGACCGATAGGAGATACATCATAATTTTTGCCATTCAGGACGAACCAGAGTTGTTTCAGTTGATTAGAGAGGCTAAAAGATCTGATCCGAGCAGTCAGAGTTCGATAGAGAGGGTCAGATCAGGTCACCAGTCAGAATTTCAGGTCAGGGATGATGTGTTATTCGTGAATAATCGTATTGTTGTGCCCGATGTTTCTGAGTTGAGACAGCGTATTCTTTGAGAGGCGCATTGCAGTCGGTTCAATGTTCATCCCGAAGGCCGGAAGATGTATAATGACTTGAAGACTCAGTTCTGGTGGAAACAGTTGAAAGGAGACGTCACGAGATTTGTGTCCCGTTGTCTGAATTGTCAACAGGTGAAAGCCGAGAAGAAGAAACCCGGTGGATTATTGCACATTTTGCCAGTTCCGGAATGGAGTGGGATCACATCTCTATGGATTTCGTCACGAAGCTACCGCGTTCAGTCAGAGGTTGTGATGTGATTTGGGTAGTGATTGACCAGCTGACGAAATTTGCTTGTTTCATTCCATAAATAATGACATACCGTCACGATCAGATGGCCGAGCTGTATGTCAGAGAGGTTGTGAGATTGCACGGCGTGCCGAAGTCGATAGTATCAGACAGAGATCCGAGATTCACTTCTCACTTTTGGCACAGTTTACAAGAGGCATTGGGTACTCGTTTGCACTTGAGCACATCGTATTACCCTCAGACCGACGGTCAGTCCGAGCATACGATCCAGACTTTGGAGGATATGCTTCGAGCGGTAGTGCTTGATTTTGGCTCAGGTTGGCAGGATTCTTTGCCTCTAGTGGAGTTTTCGTACAACAACAGCTTCCAAGCGAGTATTGGGATGACACCTTTTGAAGCTTTGTACGGGAATAAGTGCAGATCAACGTTATTTTGGGATGAGATTTCAGAATCACCTGAGTTGGGTCCAGATATGATTCGCGATATGGCAGAGCAGGTGAAGTTGATTGGAATCAGAATGAAGACGGCCCAAGATCGACAGTCGTAGACCACTGTGTTTTGATCAGGGAGACCGAGTGTTTCTGAAGATTTCTCCGTTCCGAGGTACTGTCAGATTCGGGAAAAGAGGGAAGTTGTCGCCGAGATTCATTGGTCCGTATGAGATTTTGGAGAAGATAGACGATCTTGCCTATAGGATTGCTCTTCCTCCGTCTATTTCAAGAATCCACGATGTGGTTCACGTTTCGATGTTGCAAAAATATTATCCGGATCCGTCCCATGTTCTTCAGCCAGATGAGGCCGAACTCGATGAGACTCTAAGTTATTTCGAGAGACCGATTCAAATTCTTGATAGGAAAGAGAAGCAGCTCAGAAAAAAGTCGATTCCGTTAGTAAAGATTCAGTGGAGTCGTCACGGAGTTGAAGAAGCAACTTAGGAGACCGAATCTGATATGAGGTAGCAATTTCCAGAGTTGTTTGATTGAGGTAAGTTTTTCTTAGTATAATTCTTTCTTGTTTCAGTTGCGACCTGCCAGATTTCGAGGATGAAATCGAATCTTAGAGGGGGAGAATTGTAATGCCCCGATTTTATTATAATTGAGTTTAATTGAGATAATCAGAGTTTTCAGTAGTTGAGGGCCGTTTTGATATTTCTCAAGGGGTCATTTTGCAAACTTTGGAGAATTAAGGGTCTAAAGTGCAAAACTTGAATTTTATATATATATTATCAAGCAAGTTGACCAATCAATCACCTCCTCTCCTTCCTCCCTACTCTCACGCAATCTCTCTCCTCCGAGAAGCCATGGCCATCGATTTTTCAAGCTCTTCTTCCGTCTGATTCGCACGATCCGACCGTCAGATTTTAGTTTCGAGTTGAGTTTCACGATCACCGCAACGAGGGCTTTGTTTTGACGTAAGTTTTGCTACGATCCATGAACTTTGATCTTTGTTGGGTTGCCAGAATTTGATATTTTTTGGGTATGTTGTTCTTGAGCTAGCATAGCCTGTGTATTCGAAGTTGGTTTGGAAATAGATCGAAGTTTGGATTTTATATGATTTTTGGAGCTAAATTTCGAAAATGAGTCTTGGGTTTTTGGTTGGATTTTGGTTGTTTTATTGGATTGGAAGATGAGTTGAGTTGTATTGTTGATGATTATTGATTGGAGATTTTTGGTTTGACCGTTTATAGCCGTTATGCCGTCGAAATCGAGTTTTGTATTATCGGTTGTATTGTTTCGGTTTGATTTCCGGGTTTGTTTGAGTTGTTGAATTGATATCGAATCCGTATGTTCTACATTTTTAGATTTGGATTGGAGATTCGGGTTTGGATTGAACTTGGGAGTTTGAATCGATTCGAGAGTTGAAGACGGTATATTATTGAGCTTCTTGTATTGATTCGTTTCGATTCGATTGTATATTGATTTGAGTTCATTGTCATTTTCAAATTTGAATCCTCGACGAACTTGAAAAGGTAAAAGACAACATTGAATTGAATGGGGTTGAATACTCGAGTTCGATTGATTCTCGAGTCCCGAAAATCACATACTGCATGTTTAATTGTTGGTGTGAACTTGATTGATTATGTTGTTTACACTTGCATCCATATTGAGCCGAATATTCGATTCGTTTTGAAATTAGACGATTTAGGGAGCCATATTGAAGTGGCTTTGGATTTTGAGTTTTTCTAAGTGCCAGAATACTTCTTATAGTTGCTCTGAAGTCTAGGGATTTGAGTTGTGCGACATCAACCCCGAATGGGAGTGTAGGTGGGTTGTTTGTAATGACTTGGCCCCGGGATCCCAACCGAGTACCGATCGATGTTTCAATTATCTGATTTGATAATCACGAGTTTTGAAGTCATGCATACATCAACCCTCATTTGATTTATTGATGATTATTACATTTCAATATGAGGTGTTTTTTTGATATTGTATGCCTGTCTCTTTTACTTAGAAATTATATTTTTCTAACCAGGTTATTTGGCTGTTGTTTTTGTTTGTATGTGTACTTGACAACAGGAGGATCAGGAGCCGGACCGAGTCATCTGGGTTAGCTCGGGGTGAGAATGATAGAAGTGAGACACCGTGTGTCGTAGGGTTGTGTCTTTTGGACTTGTATCATTTTGAATAGTTGAATGAACCCTATCGTCGAACCTGTTATTGTATTTTGGGAAGAACTTAGAATATTGTATCGTCCAATCTTCACCGTTCAGATTCTAGTTTAAGATGTTTTAAAGCTGCTGTCAAAATTTCAACTCGATCCGACGGATATAACTAAAGGTATGAATTTTTCAAAAATATTACGCGCTGGGACAGAACAGGGCCGCGCCGCCCAGGTCGTCAATTTTCAACCCAAAACAGTGTACCCTCGCGCCCGGGATGTCATTTCTTACCTCCCGAACCCTCTTGAAATTTGGAAATTTTTTATTTTTTCGGGTGTTTGTCATGGAATGGACTCTTGGACATTATAAATAGATAAATGACTGACGAAACAAGGGTTCCAGACATTAGATTAAAGGGAGAAGCGGCCGCCATCAAGGAGAAGAACGTAAAGAGGAAGAAAACTCGAAGAACTCAAGAACCACACAAACTAGTTTTTTCTTTACCTTTATTTTATTTGTTGGGATTTAGGAGATCCTACCCCCAAATTATGTTTTGATTTCTTCTTGAATATTGAATTTGGTTTTCAAGCGTTCTTGATTATATTATTGTGTTTATTGCAATTTTGGAGATTGATCAACTTCTAATTGATTTTATGTGTTATAGTTGATACCGAGAGAGATTTTATTGCAATTCGTTACTTAGATTAATATGACTCGAGAGAGTATATTGATAGATTAGGAAATTACGTCAAAAACATGATTTAAGAATTAAAATTCAATCATTAGAGAAGAAAAGAAGTAGGTGAACCGAGATCCTAACAATCGTTTATTTATTTTCTTAACTTAATTTATCTATTTTGCTTTTATTTCGTATTTTTATTTTTATCATTCATTAATTTATCCTCCATCTCTCGTTATTAACTAAAGAATCACACTTGAGGTAATTTTGTCATAAATCAATCTCTGTGGGACGATACTCGTACTCTGTACACTATATTATTACTTGAATCGTGCACTTGCGATTTATTCGAGCTTAATTTATAGATATATTTACGTTGATTTTTCGTGGTAGTATTTGCTCGATCAAGCTCTAATATCGAAGCCTATAATCACAAGATTACTAATATCACTAATCAATATCTAAAATCCATAACTAAGCTAATAGATATTTCTAAACTATTTATAGAGTCTAGGGTTATACTTTCGTCTGTCATTAGCCCGTTGATGATGAATGCCCCGAAACTCGGGCACAACTCCGCTATGACTTTCTGACGCCTTTTCAAGAACCGCCCCTAGACAAATAAGGCTGGAAAACCCCTAAACTACTCAAGAGAATCAAGTGAATTGGAAATTAGAAATGAGCCTCGGAAGCCATATTTATAGGCGGAGATCGGAAGCTTCGAACTCCCGATCGGAAGCTCCGAATGCCCCTTCGAAAGCTCCGATCTCCTGCGTGTCCGATCAACATTGACACGTCAAAATTTGCATGGCCTAATGGAGATCGGAAGATCCGATCTCTCATGTAGCTTCCAAAATGCTTCGCTCATTCCGATCTTGTCCAAGTCAAAGTCTCGACTATTTGACTAATTTTGACATTTTAGAGTCGATTTCTTGATCTGTTTGATAAAATTAAAGTCCCTTAATAACACTTAACTTAATTCAACTTGTTTGATCGAGTTAATCATATAAATTGAAACCGGATAGTTTACACAAAATTTCGATCGTCCGAAAAGAAATTAAAATGGAAATCAGAGATTTAAAATTTGCACGTATGAAATATGGTAAGATGTGCCATATTTCAACTTTAATCTTTTGATAATTCCTCTTATTTTTTTTAAAGTCAATTCCTCTTTAATTTTTTCAAAAAGCTGATGTCCCCATATTTAATTGATGAGATTCTACATTGATTATACAATATCTTTTAAAATGTGATTTTTAAGTGGATTTACATTGGAGTAGTGAATTATATATTGTTTTATTGAATAAGTATTTGAAATTTACTGATTTAAAATCAGTAGAAAAACATATGGGATGTTAAAATAAATAATTTGTATGCATGAAAATAGTTTCTTGTTAATGATTGCCTACACCTTGAATCATCACAAAACGTCAACTCTAATTTTTTTTTGTTTGTTCAAAAATCTCCAAACCGAAAAGTGAAGGAAATTGAGTGCACACAGCACACATGTGAGGGCATGAGTGTGGTTTTGTTATAAAGTTTGGATACACCCTCAATTAAAAAGGAATAATAAATGAAATTTTAATTTATTTGGATTTTTTAATATAAAATTTTTTATACAATTAAATTTGATTTTTTTGGGGGACAAGGGTTATGGCCTTTCCCTTGCAATCATCCTTTTGGATCTCAAAATATTACCGATTACCATTGTGGGAACACAAAAACTATGGTGAGACGGTCTCACATGTTAATTTCGTGAGACATGTCCTTTATTTGGATCATCCATGAAAATATATTATTTTTTATGCCAAAAGTATCACTTTTAATTATAAATATAAATTGGGTTGACTCGTCTCACAGATAAAGATCCGCGAGACCGTCTCACAAAAGACCTATTCAAGTAGGAATATGAGCAAACAGGTCGAGCATTCCCCAAAAGCTGCGGTTGGTGAAACCTTTTCCCTCGATCAATTTATGACCATAGTTCACTAATTTATGTATAATTTTTTTAGTGAAATTCCGGCAGATCAAAACTCCAATAAAAAAGATAAAATTGAAAAAAATAGCAAATTAAATAAATAATGATTTGATTTATTTTAATCATGTTATTTTTACCCTTGTTAAAAATTGCGGTAATCCCAAACACCTACCTGCTTATACGATCTCTTTATATAAAATTTGACACACTATTATAGAATATATCTAACATGACGATTATTAAAATTTCAACGTAAAATTATAAATATAAAATTATCTGGAGAAATATTTTTAAAATAAACAGAGGCATTACAGCAAAATATCTATAAAGTAATAATGTTTTGACCATGAAATTTTATTAATTTACATAGGTATTAATTAATCGATAATTTAATAATTTATTTTAAAAAGTGCATTTTAGATATAACTAATATATAGTAATTAAATTGATATATCACTAGAAGCTTCCGTATTATTTACTAAAAAATATTTTCATATTATCTAGGTGAAAGTAAATATGTTCACAAGTATAAAATTTAGAAGAAATTACAGCAAGCGCAATTGAAAATTTTATTGATGATGACGCTGAAGATGATACAATATCTTTGAAACCAATTAAGTGAAAAGAAGAATTCGTAGACAACTATACACAATTTGTCAGCTTGAGAATGCAACCACAGCTTTTGGATGCGTGAAAAGTTAGAGATAAATTCGATTAGAATTACATTTCAATTTGATTTGAATTTCGAGAAAAAAAAACAAATAACATTAGAATCACATTTTACTAATTACTCCTATTTATATTTTGTAATTTTAGAAGATTATTAATTTATGATATTGATAAGATCATATGTTTCTATAATCTAGAGTCTTCTGAAATTAATTTATCTAAATTATCGATTTAATAAAAACTGACCCAAATTGGGACTAAAAAAAATATAGGTTAAAGATTTTATTAATTTATCGAGTATTAATTTAAAGAGATTTTACTGTATGTGTAAATAAGAATCTAGGATGTCATACCATGAACCATCATTGTTAACACAAGAAAAAATTGGGCAGACGTGACAAACCTTTCTGATGATATCTTTCTTTTCACCGTAGCTCTGAGTCCAAGTCATCTATACACCCTAAAGAACTCGTGAGTAGGTGCCAAAAGATTTTTTCGACATGTCCACTGCGACGCTCATGTCGTAGCAGGCTTGCGAAAGAGAGAAAACTCTAGAAAATATGCAGTATGAAACAATGTATATTTTGAATGTGTAAAAGCTAGAATAAACCTCTATATTTATAGGCAAACCCTAGAAAGAGTTCTAGGATACAAAGATCTGCTTCCCTTTTTGAATTCAAATATTTCCTTTATCACGCAAATACTAGATTGTTAACACCATTCCATGGCCCTAAAACTATTACTAGCTCGAACTCGGTCCTTATCCTTTAAACCCCGAGTTAATCCCCCTATTTCACCAAGTTTCTTGACCCTTCTAACCATCCTCTGGCCGCCTGTCCAGCCCTATTAACTTGCTTTTATTGATTCCTTAGGCCAGAGCCTTCCTCTTCCAAGAGCCTGAACACCTTGCCGCCATCTCAAGTCCTCGAATCGTCACTCCTCGTACGGGTTCATTCGCCTCTTCGCCGTCATCTTAGGTCCTCATGTCTCAACCCATAACCTTGACTCATTCCCTTTCCAAGTTAGGACTCATGAAACCCAAGGGTATCATTAGTCCCCCCCACTCCCCTATTCGGCCTTGATTTCCATTCGCTGCCTCGAGTCGGATAGGTGAAATCCTGAACCAGATGATACACCCTTATTTGGCCAGCCCCGGATAAGATCAAGTCTGAAATAGGTTATTTATTAGCCCAATTTCCGAAATAAGTAATTAATTGTCTAAGCACGTTTAGAATGATTAAAACATGATTGAGGAATCCTAATATGAGGTTATAAGTAGAAAATTAAATTCAAAACATTCGAAAATGGTTCGGAGGGTTCCAAGTGTTCAAACAGTTCGGAAGGTCCGAACTTGAGCTAGGTTTAGATCGGTGGTTCCGATTCCTTTGGAAGCTATATTGGCGTTTGGAAGCTCTGATCTTGAGTTTGGAACATCCGAACATTCCCCCGACAAACAGATATGGGTTTTTGATTGGTGATTTAACAAGTCTGCATTCGGAAGCTCCAAAACCATAGTTCAGTATGTCTGAACTCTATCGGTAGTTGTGTTGTCAAATAAAAGACACGTGTTCGGTAGTGAAAGATTGGAATCACGATTTGAAGTTACCAAGAGCGTTCAAAAGCTCCGAACGAGAGATTGGATGTTCCGATCGTTGTCTATAAATAGGAGATTCGAGGCCTTATTTTCCTTGCTTTCTTCCCTCTCTTCTGTTTCATTTCCTGCTTGATTCTAGTGGGATCTTGGCGTCGTTTCGGAGGTCATTAGATAGCGAGGCGCTAATGGGATCGTAGCATATTTGTGCCTAGGTTTTGAGTCCATCTCCATCAAAGAGCTGACGACGGATACGGGTATATAGCTGAACTCTGATTAGCTTTTGTAAGTAGCTATTTGTCTAGTTAAGGCTTTTTATAAGTAGTAAGTGATATGACGATTATCTGCTTATAGGCTTGGATTTGAGTACCCGAGTGACTACGTTGCTTGAGTTGCTTATTTAGAGGTATAAACGTACTATCTGAGATATCCTGGTTGAGTAAGCATGTTTTATGTTTGCATGGTTTATATGACATTTATCATGGGCATATTATGTCACGATGAATATTATGTTGAATGCATTATTATATTGAGCCTATACCTTGATACTACCCGTAGTGGGGTCGCTCAGCCCCGAGTTATTGAGTGGATGATGGATTCCATGGATTTGGATCCGAGTACCTATATCCACATATTCTTAATGGTATGAGATTCACCACCTGATGCGATGGTCCAACATGCTACATACCATGATGCCACTAGACTGAGTAGTGATTTTCTACCGTTATAGGTTTTGGTACCCGTTAATTTGCATTAGCATTCATAGCATGTGTATACTCATACCTCATGATCAGCGTTGTTATCGCTCACGTTCGTGTATTTTCCTTTGACACCCCATTCGGGGGGACAATTTCAGGTTTCCCAGGTATTGGGACTAGTGTGTAATTCGCAACCAGGGGTTTCATTCTCAGTTGATGTGAGACCTCGATTCTAAACCACTAATCTCGGATTAAACAACAAGTAAGCGAACAAGAATCCAAGAGTAAAACAATTCAAAAGTTTTTTTTTTTTTTTTTTTTTTAAGGCCCGCGCGCGCGCGAGGAACCAAGCTCGCGCGCGCGGGCAAACGATCCCGAGGCCCAACGGAGGCCTCGCGCGCGCGCGAGGCACGCCTCGCCCGCGTGCAGAAGGCCTGGGCAGAAAAGCTCAGGCTGCAGAAAAAGGAAAAGGGATTCCGCGCTGGGTCCGACATGCCTTCAAATACAATTACAATAACAGGGTGTAGGGAAACATGCCATAACAAGTCATGCTTTCAGAAGGCCTAAAAACAACCAGAAGTCTAAATCGATACAACAACAACATACTTCGATTTCAGATTACAATCCGAATACAAACTAATTCGAATAACAAAACATATCAAGTTCGAGTTCTAACATGCTTCAATCTTAAACTAGATAAACATGCTAATTCGACTTCTAAACCGAGTCTCACTTCTACTACTTGCCCTCGAAGCTAACCATGCCTCTTCTGACTTGTTCCTGCCCCACCTGTTGCCAAGTACACATACAAAACAAAGCAACAGCCGGATAACCGGTGAGAATGATAATCCCAGTAAAAGCAACATATCAAGTAATGAATATACAACATGCTATCAAACCACATATTCAAGTCGAAGTTAATGATATGCATGCCTTTAAAACCAGGATATCGATTCTGATAAACACGGGAGTATTGCTCTGCTTTTGGGATCCCGAGGATGAGATCACGTAACGACTCACCGACTCTCCCCATCGAGGTGGTGCCACGTATCCCACTCCTCTAGACTTTGAGCAACCATAATGAGTATGCTAGCACTAGGCGAAATACTACAACCTAGGCCACTCAATCATAGTTCCCAAACGTCTAACAAAAAGGGCGGTTCTGCCCGCTGAAATCAAAGTGGGCTCAAGATGAATGCATAACAGAAACATAAACATAAGCCACATAACAAAAACTCAATCAATCAACAATTACAAGTTCCACGTGCTAGAACAAGTATCAATACAATATGTGATTTAAAAAGGGAAACTCGAGAACCAACAGTCCCGAGTATGCTATCCCGCTACGTTGACTGCTTTTACCTTTCAATGCAGTAGTTCCAACTCCAGGAAAGCTACAACAAAAGATTGTATCAACAACTATACAATCTAAACAACAACTACGGATCAAGGTAAATCTCATTACCGATCTTCGTCCAACTCTGAAACGATCAATCAGCTGCTAACTCAGGGCTTGACAACTCCAAACGAATCTGTTCAGATACAAGAGATTGATCAACAACAAAGACCAACTTACAAGCCAAGTTCAACAACTCAAAAACGGTTCGAAACCCTCAAAACTCAAACCGACGGCATAACGGCTATAAACTGAACAAACCGGCAACGCAGACAACAGTTCAATACTGATATCAACTCAATTCAATGCTAAAACCACAACAACAAGACAAACCCAACAAATCTCAAAACCCACATTTTCGAAAATGGCTTCCAAAAATCATAACAAATCCGGACGTCGCTCTAATTCAAAACCGACAGATAATAAACGATCAGAACTCTGTAGAGAACAACATACTCGAATCTCAAACGATTCTAACAACATCCAAAAACTAGAATGTATCCGATCGTAGAAAAACTTACGATATAACGGAGCTCTCGCTGCAGTGATCGATAATCTGCCTTCAGAATTAATTTCTAACGGACGGATCGAGCTCGGACTGGATTTTGAAAGCTCAAAAGCTCCAAGAGGCGTCTTCAATGGAGGCTCACGGTTGGGAGGAGGAAGGAGGTGACTTGTGAAATAAATATCAAGTGTAGATAATATATAAAATCAACTATTTGCGTTTTAGTCCCTGAAATTTCCAAAATTTGCAAAAAGGACCCTGATCAAAATCAAACCGGCTCGAGAACTCTGTAATCTCTGATAAAATCAAATAAACTCGTTTAAGATAAAAACGGGGCGTTACAATTCTCCCCCACTAAGAAGAGATTTCGTCCTCGAAATCAACGAGAACCACAACTCAAAGATAGAATAAAGAATCAAAAGACAGTAAGAAGAACTCACGTCATCCGAATAGCTCTGGAAAACGCTGTCTCATGTCAGACTCTGTCTCCCAAGTCGCTTCCTCAACGCCGTGACGGCTCCACTGCACTTTCACCAATGGAATCAACTTGGTTCTGAGTTGCTTTTCTTTCCGATCAAGGATCTGAATCGGTCGCTCAAAATAGCTCAGGGTCTCGTCTAACTCGGCTTCGTCAGGCTGAAGGATATGAGAAATATCTGGTTGGTACTTTCGCAGCATAGAGACGTGAAAAACGTCGTGAATACCAGATAAAGACGGAGGAAGTGCAAGTCTGTAGGCAAGATCGCCTATCTTCTCGAGAATCTCGTACGGACCGATGAATCTCGGAGATAACTTTCCTCTCTTACCGAATCTGACGGTGCCTCTGAACGGAGAAATCTTAAGGAATACACGGTCTCCCTGATCAAAACTCAGAGGTCGACGTCTGACATTCGCATACTTCGCCTGTCTATCTTGAGCTGACTTCATTCTGGTCTGAATGATCTTAACCTGCTCTGCCATATCTCTAAGCATCTCCGGTCCCAAATCTGGTGACTCGGACAATTCATCCCAAAACAACGGAGATCGGCACTTTCTACCATACAAAGCCTCAAAAGGCGCCATACCGATACTCGCTTGGAAGCTGTTGTTGTAAGAAAACTCGACAAGAGGTAAAGAATCCTGCCAACTAGTGCCAAAGTCTAGCACTACCGCTCGCAGCATATCCTCCAACGTCTGGATAGTCCGCTCTGACTGTCCATCTGTCTGAGGATGATAAGCTGTACTCAGATGCAATCGAGTACCAAGTGCCCCCTGAAGACTGTGCCAGAAGTGAGAAGTGAATCTAGGATCTCTGTCTGAAACGATCGACTTCGGCACACCATGCAATCTCACAACATTGATAACATACAACTTAGCCATCTGATCATGACGATACGTCATCCTGTATGGAATAAAACACGCAGACTTCGTCAATCGGTCGATCACTACCCAAATAGCATCGCATCCTCGAACGGATCGTGGTAGCTTCGTGACAAAATCCATAGAAATTTGATCCCATTTCCATTCAGGAACAGATAGGCTGTGCAAAAGACCACCTGGTCGCTTCCGCTCTGCTTTCATTTGCTGACAATTCAAACACCGAGATACAAATCTCGCAACATCGTCCTTCATTCTCTTCCACCAGAACTGACTCTTCAGATCGTTGTACATCTTACGACCTCCAGGATGAACGCTAAACCGACTGAAATGAGCCTCTCGGAGAATACGCTGTCTCAACTCCGAAATATCAGGCACAACAATACGGTTATTCATAAACAAAACGTCATCTCTAACCTGGAATTCTGACTGATGCCCAGTTCTGACTTTCTCTACCGAAACCTGAATGCTCGGCTTAGACTTCTGTGCTTCTCTGATTGCAACAAACAACCCCGGCTCGGCTTGAATAGCAAACACTCTGATAGTCTCCCTATCTGTTTCAAACTTTAAACCAGAAGTGCAAAAATCATCGACCAACTGAGAAACACCGATAGTTGAAAGAGATAGAGAACAAAGCTTTCGGCTCAAGGCATCTGCAACTGCATTCGACTTCCCTAGATAATACTTGATCTCACAGTCAAAATCCTTCAACAGATCTAACCATCTTCTCTGCCTCATATTCAGCTCTGCCTGTGAAAACAAGTACTTAAGACTCTTATGATCAGAAAAGATCTCGAAAGACTCACCATAAAGATAGTGACGCCAGATCTTCAAAGCAAATACAATCGCTGCAAGTTCAAGATCATGAACAGGATAACGAGTCTCATGCGGTTTTAGCTGCCTTGATGCATACGCCACCACATGCTTATGCTGCATAAGAACACAACCCAAACCTCGGTTAGAAGCATCACAATACACTGTGAAACCTCCAGTACCCTTCGGAATAGAGAGAATTGGAGCACTGGTCAGTCTCCTCTTCAGATCAACAAATCTAGCCTCACAATCTGAAGTCCAGACAAAAGGCGCATTCTTCTGAGTCAGCTGGGTAATAGGCTTGGCAATAGACGAGAAACCCTCGATGAAACGACGGTAATAACCAGCTAAACCTATGAAGCTTCGGATCTCAGGTACTGATGTCGGTCTAGGCCAATTCATAACCGCTTCGATTTTACTGGGATCGACAGAAATCCCATCTTCAGAAATAATATGACCGAGAAAGACAACTCGATCTAACCAGAATTCGCATTTCGATAGCTTGGCAAACAACTGCTCAACTCGTAAAATCTGCAAGACGATTCTCAAGTGCTCTGCATGGTCAGTACGGTTCTTCGAGTAGATAAGAATATCATCGATGAAAATAATGACGAACTCATCTAAATAACGCTGAAAGATACGGTTCATTAAACCCATAAAAACAGCTGGAGCGTTAGTCAAACCAAACGGCATGACTATAAACTCAAAGTGACCATACCTCGTTCTGAATGCGGTCTTAGGAACATCTTCCTCTCGCACTCTCAGCTGATGGTAGCCTGACCTCAGATCAATCTTAGAGTAGACAGAAGAACCCTGCAGTTGATCGAACAAGTCATCTATTTGGGGTAAAGGATACCTGTTCTTAACTATAGCCTGATTCAATTGGCGGTAGTCGATACAGAGCCGCATAGAACCATCCTTCTTCCGAACGAATAGAACAGGAGCACCCCAAGGCGATACACTAGGTCTGATGTATCCCTTGGCAATCAAATCCTCAAGCTTCTCCTTCAACTCTCTCAATTCAACAAGTGCCATACGATAAGGAGCTTTTGAAATAGGTTGAGTACCTGGCACTAAGTCAATGCTGAATTCAACCTCTCGAATGGGTGGAAATCCAGGAACATCTTTCGGAAACACATCAGCAAAATCTCTAACCACTGGTAAGTCAACCAAAGCTGGGCTAGATTTAAGTACATCAACCGCATAAACCAAAAATCCTTCTGCACCTCTCTGTAACAAACGAGTCATAGATAACACTGAAATCAAAGGAATTCTAGATCGAGAACCCTTACCAAAGAATTTCCACTCGTCTGCCATTTCAGGTCTGAAACTGACAACCTTCAGAAAACATCAACTGTCGCCCTGTACTTGGTTAAAGCATCTATCCCGACAATACAATCAAAATTTGACAACCCAAGCACAATACAGTCGAATTCTAACAAATTCCCCTCGAAACAAAATTCACAGTTCCTGACTAGTCGGACAGAAACAATTCCTCCACCCAAAGGTGAAGTAACAGCTACTACTGTAGGCAACAATTCAGTTGGCAAAGCATGCAATAACACATATTTCTCAGAGATAAAGGAATGGGAAGCACCTGTATCTATCAAGAAATGAGCAGAATGACCGAAAATCGAACAGTTACCTGCTATGACATCGTCAGGTGCTGCCTGAGCCTGATCCTCTGTCAATGCAAAGACTCGTGCTTGCTGTCTCGGAGGCTGATTTGCACTAGAGCTACCTCCTTGTCTGTTCTGCTGTTGCTGGGGTTGGAAAGAGTGTACTGCAGACGACTGCCTTTCCGGCTGAGCTGCAGGTCTAGACGAACTCCCACTCTGAGCTCTATCTCTATTACGTTGAGGGCACACTTTAGAGAAGTGTCCCGGTTGCTGACATGTGTTACAATTGCCGAAGACTCCCACACACTGATCCGGTGAGTGTCTTCCTCCACACTTGCTGCAGTACAAGGATGATGACCCAGAACTCGGTCCTGAACCGAATTGCTTCGAACCACTGGAACTGGACGAACTGTTCCCCTGTCTCTTGAACTGTTTACCTCTTGCCTTGTACTGATCCTTTCTGTTTCCCCCACTGTTTCCACCTTCATACCTCTGCTGGTTCTGATGATGAGGTGGCTGATTCTGGTACTGAGATGGTTGGTTCTGATACTGCCTCTGCTGCTGAGGTGCCCCCTGATTACCTCTTTGCCTCCACAAGCCTGCTTCTGCTCCCTTTGCGTAATTCATGGCATCCGCAAAGTTGCTAGGCCTGTTGGTGTTAACCAACGTGAAGACATCGGGGTTCAACCCGTTGATGAACTGATCTGCCTTAGCTTCTTCATCTCCGGCAATTAGCGGTGCAAAACGCAACAGACTATCGAACTTAGCCACGTACTCTTCAATGTTCAGATTCCCTTGCCTCAGATTTGCAAACTCTGCTCCCTTATCCTTATGATACGAGATAGGGAAAAGCCGCTTATAAAACTCAGATTTAAAAAGAGTCCAAGTAACCTCTGTACCTCTACTCTCAAATGCTTTCTTTGTCATGATCCACCAGCTCTTAGCACCACCACGCAGCTGATGAATTACTAACCTGATTCGGCGGTCATCTGAGTAGTCAATGGAATCAAACAACTGATCCATATCATCCAACCAACTCTCACAGTCAACTGGATTTTCTGAACCCATCAACAATGGCGGATTGAACGACTGAAACCTCTTCAGCAAGGTTTCCATAGGAGTTGCTGAAGCATCCAACTGATCAACCTCAGTGCTAGCTTGTTCAGTCGCAGGGATAACTGGTGGTGTGTTTCTGTTTATCACTCGACGAGGACCCATCTGATAATCAAAGGTTAGCACACGAGATATCTCAATCGCTACCATCAGTGCCCTTACAACCGCTTGGAATACCGAATACCAGTCGAGAACAGAAACAGTTATATCTCAAGTAGATCATGCTTTATTAATTTAAATCACACAACCATGTAATTCAAATAATTCTCAAACAATAAAGCATGCTCGCATGGAATTAAGTACACAATTAAATAATTCAAACACATGCGAGGAGTCATTACACACAGACTCGATCTACCCCGCTCACTCTAGTTCGACCAAGAATCTTAAGGCTCTGATACCACTTAATGTGAGACCTCGATTCTAAACCACTAATCTCGGATTAAACAACAAGTAAGCGAACAAGAATCCAAGAGTAAAACAATTCAAAAGTTTTTTTTTTTTTTTTTTTTTTAAGGCCTGCGCCCGCGCGAGGAACCAAGCTCGCGCGCGCGCGGGCAAACGATCCCGAGGCCCAACGGAGGCCTCGCGCGCGCGCGAGGCACGCCTCGCCCGCGCGCAGAAGGCCTGGGCAGAAAAGCTCAGGCTGCAGAAAAAGGAAAAGGGATTCCGCGCTGGGTCCGACATGCCTTCAAATACAATTACAATAACAGGGTGTAGGGAAACATGCCATAACAAGTCATGCTTTCAGAAGGCCTAAAAACAACCAGAAGTCTAAATCGATACAACAACAACATACTTCGATTTCAGATTACAATCCGAATACAAACTAATTCGAATAACAAAACATATCAAGTTCGAGTTCTAACATGCTTCAATCTTAAACTAGATAAACATGCTAATTCGACTTCTAAACCGAGTCTCACTTCTACTACTTGCCCTCGAAGCTAACCATGCCTCTTCTGACTTGTTCCTGCCCCACCTGTTGCCAAGTACACATACAAAACAAAGCAACAGCCGGATAACCGGTGAGAATGATAATCCCAGTAAAAGCAACATATCAAGTAATGAATATACAACATGCTATCAAACCACATATTCAAGTCGAAGTTAATGATATGCATGCCTTTAAAACCAGGATATCGATTCTGATAAACACGGGAGTATTGCTCTGCTTTTGGGATCCCGAGGATGAGATCACGTAACGACTCACCGACTCTCCCCATCGAGGTGGTGCCACGTATCCCACTCCTCTAGACTTTGAGCAACCATAATGAGTATGCTAGCACTAGGCGAAATACTACAACCTAGGCCACTCAATCATAGTTCCCAAACGTCTAACAAAAAGGGCGGTTCTGCCCTGAAATCAAAGTGGGCTCAAGATGAATGCATAACAGAAACATAAACATAAGCCACATAACAAAAACTCAATCAATCAACAATTACAAGTTCCACGTGCTAGAACAAGTATCAATGCAATATGTGATTTAAAAAGGGAAACTCGAGAACCAACAGTCCCGAGTATGCTATCCCGCTACGATGACTGCTTTTACCTTTCAATGCAGTAGTTCCAACTCCAGGAAAGCTACAACAAAAGATTGTATCAACAACTATACAATCTAAACAACAACTACGGATCAAGGTAAATCTCATTACCGATCTTCGTCCAACTCTGAAACGATCAATCAGCTGCTAACTCAGGGCTTGACAACTCCAAACGAATCTGTTCAGATACAAGAGATTGATCAACAACAAAGACCAACTTACAAGCCAAGTTCAACAACTCAAAAACGGTTCGAAACCCTCAAAACTCAAACCGACGGCATAACGGCTATAAACTGAACAAACCGGCAACGCAGACAGCAGTTCAATACTGATATCAACTCAATTCAATGCTAAAACCACAACAACAAGACAAACCCAACAAATCTCAAAACCCACATTTTCGAAAATGGCTTCCAAAAATCATAACAAATCCGGACGTCGCTCTAATTCAAAACCGACAGATAATAAACGATCAGAACTCTGTAGAGAACAACATACTCGAATCTCAAACGATTCTAACAACATCCAAAAACTAGAATGTATCCGATCGTAGAAAAACTTACGATATAACGGAGCTCTCGCTGCAGTGATCGATAATCTGCCTTCAGAATTAATTTCTAACGGACGGATCGAGCTCGGACTGGATTTTGAAAGCTCAAAAGCTCCAAGAGGCGTCTTCAATGGAGGCTCACGGTTGGGAGGAGGAAGGAGTTGACTTGTGAAATAAATATCAAGTGTAGATAATATATAAAATCAACTATTTGCGTTTTAGTCCCTGAAATTTCCAAAATTTGCAAAAAGGACCCTGATCAAAATCAAACCGGCTCGAGAACTCTGTAATCTCTGATAAACTCAAATAAACTCGTTTAAGATAAAAACGGGGCGTTACAGTTGATGCCAACAGAGTTAGTTAGGATTGATCATCTTGTACATTGAAATTTCGATTGGGTTGTATATTATTTTGGGTTCCAGTTGTTTACCGATTGTATACTGCCGGGTTTGTATTTGCTTTAAATTAATTTTTTTGCAGTTATCTTTGATTACTATTGCTTAAGGTTAATTGCATGCTTAATTCTCTGTTAGTAAGTGATTCCGAAGCGGGTCACTATATTTATGGTATCAGAGCATACATTAGATCTTTGGGATATTGAACCTTCTATTAGGTTTGATTTCCACTGGGACATTATAGTAAATGGATAGACTCAATGATGAGAGTATCCATGTCAGGGACGGACGTTGGGGCGATTACTAGAGGTATCCCCGAGACCACACGAGAACGATTGTCGTAGGTTTGATCCACATAAATATATCCGGTTGATGCCTAGACCATTGGTGGGCAATGAGACACCGGAGGTTGCAGAGGATTGGTTGGAACGCATGGAGTGGTGTTTCCAATCATTTCCATTTTAGAGGAGAAACCTGTGAAGATTCTCCACAAGCTGTTGGAGAGATTGTCATGAAGGTCTTGCCTCATATACCAGATAATGGACCCCACAATATTGGGAGGATCTGATAGATAAGTAAGATCTTATAGATCTTTGGAGGAAGAGGTTCTGCCAAAAGTTTGTACTAAGGCATAGTACAGAAGCCAGCAAACTCACGTTCAAGATCAGATGATACCAGGATGGTTACAACTGTTGAGTTGTATAGGGTATCATAAACTAAATGTAAGATTTCTGAATATAGTCAGGTTGTAAGTACTGAAACAAGTATATCTATTGTAAGTATTTGAATCATTTGTATTATTGATTTCATACTTTTGGGAATTTTCTAGTTTGTTGTATCCAATAATTTTAATAAGAATTGTATTAAACTTGGTTTAGTGGTTTAATGTTTTCAGTGTTGGAATTATTTGGTTTTATTCCAGAATTTTTTTGATTAGTGTCCAAACTACTGTGATTCTTGGATTATTTGAGTAATCTGGTTGTAAGTACTTGTCATGAAAATAGTTCTAGGCATTTCCCTAGAATAATTGGGTAAGTTTGTGATCTTGAGGATTGTTCCCAGGGATGGCGAGTTTCATCAGGGGAATGGTTTATACCTAGTGCTGTGGAATGTGATGATTTTCGATTTAGACGTTGAGGAAGTGTGACCCTATGCAGTTTTTTTTTCTAGGAGCATTTGTATGCTTCAGAGGGCTAACAAGGAAGGCTACATCAGTTTTATTGTTTACACAGTCGCATAAAGAGGTATAACTACCATGAATATTTTCAGTGATAGATGAATTAATTTGAATATAGTTAGTTGGCACTAGGTTAGTACCAAAGGAGTATAGTGTATTCATCGTCTGATTTCGTCAAAGATCCAGATTTTGGTTTCTTTGAAAGTATTGTCTGAGGCAGAGGATTATTCATTGACTAGATTAAGTTCATAACTAAGTGCGCAATGCAGTCTCTATCAAGGATTGGGTTGTAGTAGTTTTTCTGATTAGATTCAGTCTAGTACCGGGTTAGTGCCAATAGTTACTTGAAGTTATAGTCTGACATTGCAAGAGATAGGAAGGATAATCTTTGGTGTAAGATTTCTACGATTTCAATATTTTGGGGAAACGTAATTCCTTGTTGAACCGTGATTTCTTAAATTGATCAAAAAGAACTCTAAGTTCAGAGTATGTTGATCAGTGTGAGTCATATCAGTGATGTGTGACCTTACACTTGGCATGACATAAACTTAGAGTCCTCTTTGATCAATTTGAGAAATCACGGTTGAACCTTAATTCCTTGTTGAACCTTAAACTTGGCATGACATAATCATAAAATCATCAGTGTGAGTCATATCAGTGATGTGTGACCTTAAACTTGAGCGATTGATCGATATATAAAACCAACGTACATGACGGCGAGATTTACCCAACCTTTGTGGCTTCTCTACGCCTCTTATGCCACTTCACCCAACCTCTGATGATACATAGGCCTTGAACTTGAGTAGAGAGTCATCGGGCCCGGTATCTCGACTTCCAATACCTTGAGTTGCCACAATCACATCAATTTTCTAAAAATATTTTCTTTACATGCCCTTAATCTTTCATAAAATAAATTCATGAATCATGAGCTTAAAAATATCATTTTCCTTAAAATTCTGCCCGTAAATATATATTTAATTCGTTTTCCATAAAAATCATACTTATATCAAAATATACATATACATCAATTAAATATATATTTACGGACTATTTTATTTGCCACTGTCTAGTTCGAGTTGCTGCCCCTTAACTAAAGCCCATAAAAAATTAATGTTTAGAGATGACACTGGCTCAACTAGATGAGTCAGTTGTTATTCATGATCAATGACAAACATAGGTTCGACTGAGTCATGTTCAGCAGTGGTTATCTTGGTGGCCTCAGTCACTGTCTCTTTGATTGGCTCAGTTGTTGTATTTGTGACTGGATCAGTCTCCATAGTTTGTTCCTCATATGTTTCTTCAAGTGGTTCATCATTCGAACCATGATTAGGCTTTTTCTGCTTCTTGAAACTTTTGTGTAGAATTTGAATGAAAAATTCTTGATCATGTTCCCAAAATTTAACACTCATCTCTAGAGTGAGCATATATGAGTTCAGTTGTGCAAACACAACAACATCATCAAAAGCAGTAGGACTGATTGGATCATAATTGTTTTTCAACTCTTTGCATATCTGTGTAAGCTTTCTGAGCTTCATTCGATTGCTGAAGTATTCTCTTCATTCAAGTGAAAGACTAACTTTTATTGACTAAACTTCAGTCAACACCATCTGTCCCAGAGAAATAAACTTCTAAAACTTCTTTGATCTCTTGAGTTTTCTGGCAAACACTTACGTCCCAAATTATACCACTAGTCAAAATTTTCAAGAATGGTCTCTGCATATTCATTTAATTCATATGATAAAAAGGTCAATTTGTGTCTGAACAACAGAAAATTTCCTCTATTTTTCATCTACTAACAAATGCAATCCTGGCAAGGTAAATTCAATCGGATCTCTAGTAACTGAACCTGTTGGATGTGGAGCTAGTAGGAAGATAAGAGGATCAACAACCAGAAGTGGGGCCTTGGATGCTATTTTCCCACACTTACCTTTGTGTATTGAACTATGTTCAGAAGTATTTGAAGTAGATGAGACCGTGATTGATTCAATCATTTCCTATTCTTGGCTAGGTTGAAACACAACCAATTCCCTTCCTGTGGGAATCAACCTTGATGGTTCTGCCGTAGGCTTGGTTCTATTGGTTCTTGGCTTCTTTCTCAATGGCGAGATCGTAACATCTTCAACTTGTTCTTCTTCACTCTCCTACATAATCATTCTCCTTGTTCTGGTTTAGGAGCAGCAATACTGGTTTTCTTGATCTTGGTACCCTTGGTAGCCTATACCTGTGAGACTTCAGTCATGGACTCCTCAGTCAAAGAAGTGGGTTGTACCTTGGCCCTTAGAGAAACTATGTTGCTGGCAGTCAGTCTCTTGGATTTGGCCAGGTGATTGACTTCAGGTACCATAATTCCAGTATCTTCAATCAAGCGACTTACATGAAGAGAAAATCCGAATGACTGCTTCCATGGGAACATCACTCCCTTGAAGACTTTGTAGATAATGCATCCCTAGTTCACTGGAATATCTTTTATTGTAGTAGCCCGTACCCGAAATCAGTGATTAAGTGTTAATCAATTCATTAATCCTATTAGTTAAGAGTAAACGTGATTAAGGGAACTCTTAATGGATTAACGGAGTCCGGAATTGGATTCAGAACAATTGAAAATGGTTTGAGGGTCATTGAGTTCGGAGGCTCCAAAGTCAAGGTTCGGACGGTCCGAAGTCAGGGTTCGGATGATCCGAACATGCTGCCGACAGTCGTCATGGATGATGTCATCATGCTGACGTAAGAAATGACGTAATATTGGGTTCGGACGACCCGAAGTTGAAATCAGACGGTACGATTGTGTTCGGATGCTCCGAAGTCCAGTTCGGACGATCCGAACTCCGTCTATAAATAGGAGGGCCGAGATTCAGATTTAGACGCACCAATCACCTCTTCTCTCTCCATTCCTTAGCCTTCTAACTCAGATCTAGGGAATTCTAGGCATTCCATCAGGAATCCAGAAGTGGCATAGCGATCCAGGCGTCGTAGCGGAGCTGTGGCCTAGTTTTGAGGCACTCGACAGCGAAGGGCTAACGACGGACGAAGGTATAGCTTTTGCTTCCTAAAAATATTTAGGAGTTTTCTTTAGCTTAGTTAAGGCTTTTAGAGCGCTGTAATGATAGTAGTATCATTTGGCAGTGTAGCGCAGATTATAGGCGTGGACCTAGGGCTGATAGCACTTGCCTAGTATTTGAGGTACGGAAGTACTGTTCGAGATATCCTGACTGAGTATGCATGTATTATGTGACTGCATGGTTTATATGTCATTGATTGATGCTGCATTCATTTGCATACTGAGCTATCTCCTTTGAGATGTCTGTTAGTAGGGTTTTTCCATATCCTGTCAGTGGTTGGACTTCCATCGATTTGGGTCCGGCATATCCACTGGTCTTATGGTATGGGAGCCACCTCCTGAAGCGACGGCACAGCGTGCTACATACCAGGGCCCAGTCTGTCTCTGTTATTTGATCCTTGACCTCGAGTTTATAGGGAGTTCACTTTGCATGCATGTATACTCATACTCTCGTGCTGAGCGTTTTATGCTCATGTTTCGTACTCTGTGTTTCTGGACACCCTATTCCATGGGTCAGGTTTGCGATTGGACGAGGCGGGTGGATCCAAGAGGGGCTAGGCAGTTGTTGGTCAGCTGAAGCTTTGCCTAGGTTTTATTCTGTTGTTATTGGATTGATACAAATATTCGATTTGGTTGTATTATATTTGGGTATTTACAGATTCCTTGCCTTGGGATTGTATATTGTTTATAGTTTCCGCAGTTTTATTTTGATATCCATTTAATTTAGTTAATTACATGCCTAAGTTCTGTTTAGTAGGTGATCCATGTAAGGGTCACTACATTTATGGTATCAGAGCATGCAAAAGTATTCTTGGGATTTAGTCTCATCATGAAGTATTTTTGTAGATGGCAAACTACGATGATGAGAGTAGCCACGGAAGTGGAGGCGGTCATTGGGGCGATGCCGACCGAAAGCGTCGTCGAGAACGGCGTCATCGTCATCATGACGATGAGCGTTTGACTGTGCGTCGATTCTTAGCTATGGGTCCTAAGCCCTTAGTTGGAGGTGAGTCTCCGAAGGATGCGAAGAACTGGTTAGACCGCATGGAGACGACTTTTCAGACTTTCCAATGCACCGAGGAGCAGAAGATGGAGACAATGGGTTATTTTCTGGATGGACATGCGCGCAGGTGGTGGAGGTTTACTTCTGCACCTTTTGTTGCGGCGAGGGGAGTGGCCACCTGGGCTGAGTTCCGCACAGCTTTTCAAAAGCTGTATTTTCCTCCTGCACTCCGTCAGTCGAAGGCAAGCGAGCTACTGAGTCTGCGACAGGGAGCCATGTCTATTGACGAGTATCAGCAGAAGTTCTTTGATCTGCTATCCTATTGCCCCGAGATTGCCGACAGCTCAGAGATGAAGTATAATATGTTCCTTCAGGGCCTTAACCCTGAGATCCATGACCGTGTGGCGGTTGGTGACGACATGTCCTACGAGGGTTTGGTGAGCCGTTGTCACCAGGCGGAGGACAGCTTTCGGCGGAACAGGTCTTTCTCTCAGTCGAGACCTGCTAGTTCTTTGGGTCCCCATGCCCAATCTTTCAAGAAGTCTGGATCTACTTATTCTTCCTCTGGCTCTGCTGGTGTTGTCCGTTTTGGTAAGAAGTACAAATGTGATCACTGTGGGAAGAATCATCCATCCGACAAGTGCCGTAGAGCTTCTGGAGCTTGTTTCCATTGTGGAGAGACTGGTCATATCCGGAGGGATTTTCCACTATCTGGGGGAGGCGGTTCTGGTTCTGGTTCAGGATCTGGTTCTCAGGCCACCGTTCAGCAGAGGTCGCAGGGACAGCCTGCTGGGAGTTCTCATTTGAGGCCATGAGCTTCTGGCCAGGTGTTTGCCCTGAGACATGATCAGGCAGTGGAGGAGAATGAGAAAGTCATCGCAGGTACATTTCTGCTTTATGGTATACCTGCTCTTGTACTTATTGACACTGATGCATCTCATTCCTTCATTTCTGCACGTTTTGTTAAAAGGCATAAGTTACCATGCATTACACTAGACGTAGTGATGTCTGTTTCTACTCCGACGGGCCAATCTGCTTTGGCTAAGCGTCTAGTGATGGGTTTCCCTTTAGAGTTCGAGGGGAACATTCTGTTAGCGAATCTCATGGTTCTTGCGATGAAAAACTTTGATTGCATTCTGGGAATAGATATGTTGACTACCTATCGAGCTTCAGTGGACTGTTATCAGATATTAGTACGCTTTCATCCGGTTGAGGGTGATAGGCAGCTCAATCGTGTTACAGTGAAGAACAAGTATCCGTTGCCTCGCATTGATGACTTGTTTGATCAGCTGCAGGGTACTTCTATTTACTCCAAGATTGACTTGAGATCTGGGTATCATCAGTTGAGGGTCCGAGATCAAGACGTAGCCAAGACTGCATTCCGTACTCGCTATGGGCATTAAGAGTTTTTAGTGATGCCATTTGGTTTGACTAATGCGCCGGCTATATTCATAGATCTGATGAACCTTGTCTTCAGGGAGTATTTGGACAAGTTTGTCGTGGTCTTCATTGACGACATCTTGGTGTATTCGCGTAATATGGAAGAACATATTTCTCACTTGCGGTTAGTACTGCAGACTCTTCGAGATGAGCAATTGTATGCCAAGCTGAGCAAGTGTGAGTTCTAGATGGATCGAGTGGTCTTTCTTGGCCATATCATATCCAGGGAAGGGATTTCTGTTGATCCAAGCAAGATTGAGGCGGTGCTTAATTGGTCACGTCCGACGACGGTTGCTGAGATCCGTAGTTTTCTGGGTCTAGCAGGATATTATCGTCGCTTCATTCTGAACTTCTCTCAGTTAGCTCAACCTTTGACGCAGCTTACCCGCAAGGGTGTGGATTTCGAGTGGTCCTCCGAGTGTGAGGAGAACTTTTGTGAGCTTCGACGATGATTGACTTCTGCGCCGGTGTTGGCATTACCGTCAGGATCTGGAGGGTATGTGGTATACACTGATGCTTCTCTTCAGGGGTTAGGTTGTGTCCTGACTTAGAATGGGCATGTGATCGCATACGCTTCTAGATAGCTGAAGCTTCACGAGGAAAACTACCCAGTCCATGATTTGGAGTTAGCAGGCATTGTGTTCGCTTTGAAGATCTGACGTCATTATCTGTATGGCGAGAAATTTGAGATCTTTACCAACCATAAGAGTCTCAAGTATTTGTTCATTCAAGCGGAGTTGAACATGAGGCAGAGATGTTGGATGGACTTGCTTAAGGACTATGATTGCGAGATTAAGTACCATCCGGGAGCTGCTAATCTCACCGCTGATGCTTTGAGTTGCAAGGTGTGACTATCCGCACTTCAAACTTGTTCGATGTCTAGTGCGATCAGTGACTGTTGCACTTCAGGTTATACTTTCAAGCATAAGAAAGGTATGCAGGGTATCCAGATGTTTGCGATATTATCTGAGCCAGCGTTGTATTCGCGGATTCGAGATGCTCAGATGTCTGATTCGAAGACCCAACGTTTGGCTCGTCTAGCTAATGAGGGTAGCTTGTCTGGATTTCATTATCAGTCAGATGGCTTTCTGTGTTTGTCTGGTAGACTTGTGATCCCGCAGGATGTAGAGTTGTGAGAGGAGATTTTGTCTCAGGCGCATCGCACTAAGTTGAGTATTCATCCTGGGAGCAACAAGATGTACAAGGATCTACGTACTCGTTTCTGGTGGAAGGAAATGAAACCTAGTGTTTATCAGTTTGTTTCGAGATGTTTGGTGTGTCAACAGGTCAAGGCAGAGCACCGACGACCTGGAGGATTGCTTCACAGTCTGCCTATTCCTGAATGGAAATGGGAGTTTATCACAATGAACTTTGTGACCCATTTTCCGGTATCCCCGAGGAACTGTGATGCTATCTGGGTTGTGGTGGACCGACTCACCAAGTCAGCGCATTTCATTGCCTATAGCCGGGAGTACAATGTGGATCGTATGGCTCGGTTGTACATTCAGGAGATCATTCAACTTTATGGAGTGCCTGTGAGCATTGTCAGCGATCGAGACCCCAGGTTTACTTCTAGATTCTGGGGAAGTGTTCAGCGTGCAATGAGTACTACTCTCAGTTTGAGTACTGCCTATCATCCGGAGACTGATGGTCACTCAGAGCGCACTATCCGTACTTTGGAGGATATGCTTAGAGCATGCGTCATGGATTTTGGTTCATCCTGACAGGATCATTTGCCATTGATCGAGTTCGCGTACAACAACAGCTATCATACTAATATTGAGATGTCACCTTTTAAGGCGTTGTACGGGCGACGTTGTCATACTCCACTCTTCTGGGAAGAAGTGGGGGAGAGACAGGCTGAGGGACCAGAGTTTATCCAGCATGCGGTAGATATTGTTGATCGGATCAAGAAATGGATTAAGACTGCACAGGATTGTCAGGCCAGCTATGATAATACCAAGCGTAGGCCTTTGTAGTTCGATGTCGGAGAGAAAGTGTTTTTGAGAGTGTCACCTTTTCGCAAAATTCTCAGATTTGGCCTTAAGGGCAAGTTGTCTCCCAGATTTATCGGTCCGTTTGAGATCTTGGAGAGCATTGGCGATTTGGCTTATCGAATAGCTTTGACACCGCATCTTTCCAGTATTCACGACGTGTTCCACGTATCTCTATTGCGATGATATGTGGCGGATGAGTCTCATATTTTGCAGCGGTCTGAGGTTCAGGTGAGCAAGGATTTGACCTATGTTGAGAAACCTATTCGCATCCTGAATTATAAGGATAAGGTTTTGCGGAACAAAGTCATTCCTCTAGTTTTAGTTCAGTGGGAGCGCCGAGGCACTGAAGAAGCTACTTGGGAACTTGAGGACAGGATGTGTGAAGACCATCCTGAGTTGTTTTAATTTCGGTTTTAGTTGTATTCAGTTGTAAACTCTGTAAGCGTTTGACTGGAATAAAGAATGTTTCTGATTTCTATTTTACATTCAGTACTTAAGATCTGTTTTCGAGGACGAAACATCTTAAGTGGGGGAGAATGTAGTAGCCCGTACCCGAAATCAGTGATTAAGTGTTAATCAATTCATTAATCCTACTAGTTAAGAGTAAACATGATTAAGGGAACTTTTAATAGATTAACGGAGTCCAGAATTGGATTCAGAGCACTTGAAAATGGTTTGAGGGTCATTGAGTTCGGAGGCTCCGAAGTCAAGGTTCGGACGGTCCGAACGTGCTGCCGACAGTCGTCATGGATGATGTCATCATGCTAACATAAGAAATGACGTAATATTGGGTTTGGATGACCCAAAGTCGAGATCAGACGGTCCAATCGTGTTCGGACGCTCCGAAGTCCAGTTCGGATGATCCGAACTCCGTCTATAAATAGAAGGGCCGAGATTCAGATTTAGATGCACCAATCACCTCTTCTCTCTCGATTCCTTAGCCTTCTAACTCAGATTTAGGGAATTCTAGGCGTTCCATCGGGAATCCGGAAGTGACATAGCGATCCAGGCATCGTAGCGGAGCAGTGGCCTAGTTTTGAGGCACTCGACAGCAAAGGGCTAACGACGGACGAAAGTATAGCTTTTGCTTCCTAAAAATATTTAGGAGTATGCTTTAGCTTAGTTAAGGCTTTTAGAGCGCTGTAATGATAGTAGTATCATTTGGCAGTGTAGCGCGGATTATAGGCGTGGACCTAGGGCTGATAGCACTTGCCTAGTATTTGAGGTACGGAAGTACTGTTCGAGATATCCTGACTGAGTATGCATGTATTATGTGACTGCATGGTTTATATGTCATTGATTTATGCTGCATTCATTTGCATACTGAGCTATCTCCTTCGAGATGTCTGTTAGTAGGGTTTTTCCCTATCCTGTCAGTGGTTGGACTTCCATCGATTTGGGTCCGGCATATCCACTGGTATTATGGTATGGGAGCCACCTCCTGAAGCGACGGCACAACGTGCTACATACCAGGGCCCGGTCTGTCTCTGTTATCTGATCCTTGACCTCGAGTTTATAGGGAGTTCACTTTGCATGAATGTATACTCATACTCTCGTGCTGAGCATTTTATGCTCACGTCTCGTACTCTGTGTTTCTAGATACCCTAATCCATGGGGAAGGTTTGCGATTGGACGAGGCGGGTGGATCCAAGAGGGGCTAGGCAGTTGTTGGTCAGCTGAAGCTTCGCCTAGGTTTTATTCTGTTGTTATTGTATTGATACAGCTATTCGATTTGGTTGTATTATATTTGGGTATTTACAGATTCCTTGCCTTGGGATTGTATATTGTTTATAGTTTCTGCAGTTTTATTCTGATATCCGTTTAATTAAGTTAATTGCATGCCTAAGTTCGTTTAGTAGGTGATCCAGGTAAGGGTCACTACATTTATTATGGAAATCATTTCCTCAAACTTTTCAACGGTCATATAAGAAAATGAACCAGACTTTGATAACAACCCTGTGACGACCATGTCAGCCAAAACTTGATATTACATCTTCAGCTCTTTCTTCGCTTCGGAGAGCTTGATTGGGGCATCAGATGCAGAGAATGGAGTTTGAATTTCTTCAATGACAGTACTCGAAACATCAGAATGGTTTGACAATCGTTCCTGAACCAGAGAAAGTGTAGAAAAATAAGCCTCTGTTACAACCAATAAATGACCTCTGATGCAAATAATAAACTTTCTATCATGGTTGATTAAACAGTTGTGGTACAACTGCAGCTGTTTTGCATCATAACTAATAGTTGACTTACCCCAACTAGGGATTTATCCTCCATATCATAAATGGACTCAAAATCCACTAAGATAGAATTCTTGAGGTTGGCGGGTTGCGATGAATATGCCATTGAAGTTTTGTTGAAAATTTTGAAAGAACGGGTGATTGCTAAGGTTACGGCAATGCAAAAATTGCCGAGAATGCTCAAAAATACTAAGTGTTCGGTGAATAAGATGAAGTGTGAGTGTTTTGGTACATATGTACTGTGACAATTTGAATTTCTCTTGAATTGATACATGGCAGTCAGTGAACATTTGAAATATTCAAAATAAAGTAAGTCAACTGATTTTTAAAGGTGTAACTGAACATAAATGATAACTAATAAAATAGAATTGAAAATTTGTCAAATAAATCAGTCACAGTTTACTTAATATAAAACACAACTGAGTCAAAATTTGGTCAAGTATGTGATAAAGATCACTTGAGCCAAGAGCTCAGCCGACTTGGTCAGTCGAGCTCAAGAGTCAAGGGAAACTGACTACTGTCTTATCAGTCATCCGTTTGAAAACTCAGTGTTTCCCCTAAATAAATGCATCTAGGACAAATCAATAAGTCCTAAAATATTTCTAAAGTAATAAAACTTAGTCTTGGGGAGTGGTTTGGTGAAAATGTTGGTTGCTTGTTGATCAGTCGAGATGTATTCCAGGCCGATGTCCTTATTCAATGTATGATCTCTGATGAAGTGATGTCTGACATCAATATGCTTGGTCGTGGCATGAAGAATTGGGTTTTATGTGATAGTTATGGCGCCTGTGTTGTCCCAAAATATTGGTGACTCCTTGGCCTCAATCGCATAGTGTCTCACCTGTTGTTGAATCCAAAACAGTTGAACACAACAACTCTCAGTAGCTAAGTACTTTGCCTCAGTCGTGGAAGTGACAATAGATGTATGCTTTTTTCCAAACCATGAGATCAGTCGATTTCCTAGAAATTGGCAGGATCCACTAGTGCTCTTCCTTTCTAGCTTGCAGCCAGCATAGTATACGTCTGATTATCCAACTAGTTTGAAATAGTTGTCCTTAGCATACCCAGCCAAACATTTGGGGTTCCTTTAATGTATTTCAATATATGTTTGTTATCAAGGTAGTGGGACTGATTTGGATTGACCTTAAATCTAGCACACAAGAAAACAACAAACATAATATATGGTCTACTAGAAGTTAAGTCTAGCAGTGAGCCTATTAGAACTCGTTACATTGTTACCTCAACTAGTATTGCCCCTTCATCTTTGTCAAACTTAACTGATGAGCTCATATGGGTTGTGACAGCTGATCAGTTCTCCATGCCAAATATTTTGAGCATTTCTTTGATATATTTGGTTTGGCTGATGAAGATACCATTGTCTAGTTTCTTCACTTGTACTCCAAGTAAATATGTCAATTCACCCATCATGCTTATCTCAAATTTGTCATGCATCAACTTATAAAAGTTCTGGCATAGCTTGGGGTTAGTTGACCAAAAAATTATATCATCAACATAAATTTGACAAGCAAGGTGTGTTCATCCTTAGTGCACTTGAACAAAGTCTTGTCCACTGTGCCTATTGTGAATTTATGATCGATTAAAAATTTTGAAAGAGTTTCATACAAAGCTCTTGGAGCCTATTTCAGTCCATATAGAGCTTTGTGTAGGTGGTAAACACGATTTGGAAATTGGTGACTGATGAATCCTGGAGGTTGTTCAACATACAATTCTTCTTGTAGTTGCCCAATGAGGAATTCACTCTTTACATCCATTTGATATACTTTAAAATTATTGAAAGAGACATGGGCAAGAAACATTTTGATGGCCTTCAGTCGTGCTACTAGAGCATAAGTCTCATCGAAGTTAATGCCTTCTTCTTGCCTAAATCCTTGAGCAATGAGTCGTGCTTTGTTTCTCACGACTGTTCCATCTTCATTAAACTTGTTCCTGTACACCTATATTGTACCTATATCTAACTAATGACTAGATCTTGGAACTAAGTCCCAGATATGGTTACGTGTGAATTGATTCTGCTCTTTTTGAATAGCTTCTACCCATCTTGGATCTATAAGAGCTTTATCAATCTTCTTGGGTTCCATTTGAGATATAAAAGCTGAATGCATAAAGAGATTGAGTAATTGCTCTCTGGCTTTGACTAGATCAGGGTGGGTTACCTAACCAATTTTTGTGGATGATCTTTCTTCAATATGTAGTCTTGATCATCTAAGTTGACTGGTATAGGTTGATCAGTTGGATTTCTTCGGTTGCATCATCCACGATTGGATTGGCATCAATCGTCTATCCATCAGTTAGGATCTCCTCAGCTGATTGTGCATTAAATGTTTGAATGACTCAATCAACTCGATAAACTGTTTGATATACTATATCAGGTTCTGGATACTGAATGTTCTTAATAGGAAATCATCATCACTGTCGTCTTCCAGAGTTGCTTTTCTTTCCGATCAAGGATCTGAATCGGTCGTTCAAAGTAGCTCAGAGTCTCGTCTAACTCGGCTTCGTCAGGCTGTAGAACATGAGAAGGATCTAGATGATACTTTCGCAGCATAGAGACGTGAAAAACGTCGTGAATACCAGATAAAGACGGAGGAAGTGCAAGTCTGTAGGCAAGATCGCCTATCTTCTCGAGAATCTCGTACGGCCCGATGAATCTCGGAGATAACTTCCCTCTCTTACCGAATCTGACGGTGCCTCTGAACGGAGAAATCTTAAGGAAAACACGGTCTCCCTGCTCAAAACTCAGAGGTCGACGTCTGACATTTGCATACTTCGCCTGTCTATCTTGAGCAGACTTCATTCTGGTCTGAATGATCTTAACATGCTCTGCCATATCTCTAAGCATATCCGGTCCCAAATCTGGTGACTCGGACAAGTCATCCCAAAACAACGGAGATCGGAATTTCTTACCGTACAATGCCTCAAAAGGCGCCATACCGATACTCTCTTGGAAGCTGTTGTTGTAAGAAAACTCGACGAGAGGCAAAGAATCCTGCCAACTAGTGCCAAATTCTAGCACTACCGCTCGCAGCATATCCTCTAACGTCTGGATAGTCCGCTCTGACTATCCATCGATCTGAGGATGATAAGCTGTACTCAGATGCAATCGAGTACCAAGTGCCCCCTGAAGACTGTGCCAAAAGTGAGAAGTGAATCTAGGATCTCTGTCTGAAACGATCGACTTCGGCACACCATGCAATCTCACGACATTGCTAACATACAACTCAGCCATCTGATCATGACGATACGTCATCCTGTACGGAATAAAACACGCAGAATTCGTCAATCGGTCGATCACTACCCAAATGGCATCGCATCCTCGAACGGATCGTGGTAGCTTCGTGACGAAATCCATAGAAATGTGATCCCATTTCCATTCAGGAACAGATAAGCTGTGCAATAGACCACCTGGTCGCTTTCGCTCTGCTTTTACTTGCTGACAGTTCAAACACCGAGATACAAACCTCGCAACCTCGCCCTTCATTCTCTTCCACCAGAACTGACTCTTCAGATCGTTGTACATCTTACGACCTCCAGGATGAATACTAAACCGACTGCAATGAGCCTCTCGGAGAATACGCTGTCTCCACTCCGACATATCAGGCACAACAATACGGTTATTCACAAACAAGACATCATCTCTAACCTGGAATTCTGACTGATGCCCAGATCTGACTTTCTCTACTGAAACCTGAATGCTCGGCTCAGACTTCTGTGCTTCTCTGATTGCAACAAACAACTCCGGCTCGGCTTGAATAGCAAACACTCTGATAGCCTCCCTATCTGTTTCAAACTCTAAACCAGAAGTGCAACAATCATCGATCAACTGAGAAACACCAATAGTAGAAAGAGATAAAGAACAAAGCTTTCGGCTCAACGCATCTGCAACTGCATTCGACTTCCCCGAATAATACTTGATCTCACAGTCGAAATCTTTCAACAGATCTAACCACCTTCTCTGTCTCATATTCAGCTCTGCCTGAGAAAACAAGTACTTAAGACTCTTATGATCAGAAAAGATCTCGAAGGACTCACCATAAAGATAGTGACGCCAGATCTTCAAAGCAAAGACGATCGCAGCTAGTTCAAGATCATGGACCGGATAACGAGTCTCGTGCGGTTTCAGCTGCCTCGATGCATACGCCACCACATGCTTATGCTGCATAAGAACACAACCCAAGCCTCGGTTAGAAGCATCACAATAGACTGTGAAACCTCCAGTACCCTTCGGAATAGAAAGAATTGGAGCACTGGTCAGTCTCCTCTTCAGATCAACAAAGCTAGCCTCACAATCTGGAGTCCAAACAAAAGGCGCATTCTTCTGAGTCAGCTGGGTAATCGGCTTGGCAATAGACGAGAAACCCTCGATGAAACGACGGTAATAACCAGCTAAACCCATGAAGCTTCGGATCTCCGGTACTGATGTCGGTCTAGGCCAATTCATAACCGCTTCAATCTTGCTGGGATCGACAGAAATCCCATCTGCAGAAATAATATGACCGAGAAAGACAACTCGATCTAACCAGAATTCACACTTAGACAGCTTGGCAAACAACTGCACAACTCGCAAAATCTGCAGTACGGTCCTCAAGTGCTCTGCATGGTCAGTACGGTTCTTCGAGTAGATAAGAATATCATCGATAAAGATAATGACGAACTCATCTAAATAACGCTGAAAGATACGGTTCATCAAACCCATAAAAACCGCTGGGGCATTATTCAAACCGAACGGCATGACTATAAACTCAAAGTGACCATACCTCGTCCTGAATGCTGTCTTAGGAACGTCTTCCTCTCGCACTCTCAGTTGATGGTAGCCTAACCTCAGATCAATCTTAGAATAGACAGAATAACCCTGCAGTTGATCAAAAAGGTCATCTATTCTGGGTAAAGGATACCTGTTCTTGACTGTAGCCTGATTCAATTGGCGGTAGTCGATACAGAGTCGCATAGAACCATCCTTCTTCCGAACGAATAGAACAGGAGCACCCCAAGGCGATACACTAGGTCTGATGTATCCCTTGGCAATCAAATCCTCAAGTTGCTCCTTCAACTCTCTCAATTCAACAAGTGCCATACGATAAGGAGCTTTCGAAATAGGTTGAGTACCTGGCACTAAGTCAATGCTGAATTCGATTTCTCGAATAGGCGGCAATCCAGGAACATCTTCCGGAAACACATCCGCAAATTCTCTAACCACTGGTATATCGACCAAAACTGGGCTAGATTTCAGTACATCAACTGCATAAACCAAAAATCCTTCTGCACCTTTCTGTAGCAAACGAGTCATAGATAACACTGAAATCAAAGGAATTCTAGATCGAGAACCCTTACCAAAGAATTTCCACTCGTCGGCCATTTCAAGTCTGAACCGGACAACCTTCAGAAAACAATCGACTGTTGCCCTGTACTTGGTCAAAGCATCTATACCGACAATACAATCAAAATCTGACAACCCAAGAACAATACAGTCGAATTCTAACAAATTCCCCTCAAAACAAAGTTCACAGTTCCTGACTAGTCTGACAGAAACAATTCCTCCACCCAAAGGTGAAGTAACAGCTACTACTGTAGGCAACAATTCAGTTGGCAAAGCATGCAATAATACGAATTTCTCAGAGATAAAAGAATGGGAAGCACTCGTATTTATCAAGACACGAGCAGAATAACCAAAAATCGAACAGTTACCTGCTATGACATCGTCAGGTGCTGCCTGAGCCTGATCCTCTGTCAATGCAAAGACTCGTGCTTGCTGTCTCGGAGGCTGATTTGCACTAGAGTTACCTCCCTGTCGGTTCTGCTACTGAGGCTCGAAAGAGTGCACTGCAGAAGACTGCCTCTCAGGCTGAGCTGCAGGTCTAGACGAACTCCCACTCTAAGCTCTATCTCTGTTACGTTGAGAGCACACCTTAGAGAAGTGTCCTGGTTGCTGACATGTGTTACAATTGCCGAAGACTCCCACACACTGATCCGGTGAGTTTCTTCCGCCACACTTGCTGCAGTACAAGGATGATGACCCAGAACTCGGTCCTGAACCGAATTGCTTCGAACCACTGGAACTGGACGAACTGTTTCCTTACCTCTTGAACTGTTTACCTCTTGCTTTGTACTGATCCTTTCTGTTTCCCCCACTGCTACCACCTTCGTACCTCTGCTGCTGGTTTTGATGTTGAGGTAGCTGATTCTGGTAACGAGATGGTTGGTTCTGATACTGCCTCTGCTGCTGAGGTGCCCCCTGATTACCTCTTTGCCTCCACAAGCCTGCTTCTGCTCCCTTTGCGTAATTCATGGCATCCGCAAAGTTGCTAGGCCTGTTGGTGTTAACCAACGTGAAGACATCGGGGTTCAACCCGTTGATGAACTGATCTGCCTTAGCTTCTTCATCTCCGACAATTAGCGGTGCAAAACGCAACAGACTATCGAACTTAGCCACGTACTCTTCAATGTTCAGATTCCCTTGCTTCAGATTTGCAAACTCTGCTACCTTATCCTTACGATACGAGATAGGAAAAAACCGCTTATAAAACTCAGATTTAAAAAGAGTCCAAGTAACCTCTGTACCTCTACTCTCAAATTCTTTCTTTGACATGATCCACTAGCTCTTAGCACCACCACGCAGCTGATGAATTACTAACCTGATTCGGCGGTAATCTGTGTAGTCAATGGAATCAAACAACTGATCCATATCATCCAACCAACTTTCACAGTCAACTGGATTTTCTGAACCCATCAACAACGGCGGATTGAACGACTGAAACCTCTTCAGCAAGGTTTCCATAGGAGTCGCTGAAGCATCCAACTGATCAACTTCAGTGCTAGCTTGCTCAGTCGCAGGGATAACTGGCGGTGTGTTTCTATTTATTACTCGAAGAGGACCCATCTGATAATCAAAGGTTAGGACACGAGATATTTCAATCGCTACAATCAGTGCCCTTACAACCGCTTGGAATACCGGATACCAGTCGATAACAGAAACAGTTATATTTCAAGTAGATCATGCTTTATAAATTAAATCACAAAACCATGTAATTCAATGACTCTCAATAATAAAGCATGCTCGCATGGAATTAAGTACACAGTTAAAATAATTCAAACACATGCGAGGAGCCAATAAACGCAGACTCGATCTACCCGCTCACTCTAGTTCAACCAAGAATCTTAACTCTCTGATACCACTTAATGTGAGACCTCGGTTCTAAACATCTAATTAAGGAGTAAACAAAAATTAAGCAACCAAGATCTAAGAACTAAAAGAAAAGCAAAGGAATTTTTTTTTTTTTTAAAGAGGGCCGCGCTCGGGCGGCCAAAAACCACCGCTTGAGCGCGACCTGGACAGAGGCGCTACTGATCTCAGAGTGGGGTGCGCTCGGGCTGCTAAAAATTGCAGCTCGGGCACCCCCTACAGCAGAAACAGAACAGCAGAAAACAAGCTTTGCAACTCTATCTAAAACTATTCCAATGCAATCCAAATCAACACATACATTATAAATGCAGTTCCTCCGATTAATACATGAAGTTCTAGAGTTTAACAACTACTCCAAAATAGAACATGCCATGATAATAACACGGCAAAGCTTGCATGTCAATACAACATAATAACAAAGTTCGATATCGAAACATGTTCTAACAACACTATGTAGACATGCTGACACGACTTCTAAACCGAGTCTCACTGCTACAACTTTCTCTCGGAGCTAACCATGCCTCTTCTGACTTGATCCTGCCCCACCTGTTGCCAAGTACACATACAAAACAAAGCAACAGCCGGATAACCGGTGAAAACGACATTTCCAGTAAAAGCAACATAACAATTTATACAACAATCATCATGCTTTCAATACAACAATTAAATTAATAACAACGTAATGAATGCATGTCTTTTAAACCGGGATATCAATCTGATAAACGAGGGATTGCTGCTGTGCTTTTGGGATCCCGAGGATAAGATCACGTAACAACTCACCGACCCTCCCAATCGAGGTGGTGCCACGTATCCCACTCCTCTAGACTTTGAGCAACCATAATGAGTATGCTAGCACTAGGTGAAATACTACAACCTAGGCCACTCAATCATAGTTCCCAAACGTCTAAACAAAAGGGCGGTTCTGCCCGCTGAAAACAAGATTGGCTCAAGATGAATGCATAACATAAATATAACACATAAGTCATTTAACAAAAGCCAATACAATCAAACAAGACACAAGTTCCTCATGCTAGAACAAGTGTAAATGCAAGTATGTGATTTCAAAGGGAAAATTCGAGAACCACAGTCCCGAGTATGCTATCCCGCTACGATGACTGCTTTTACCTTTCAATGCAGTAGCTTCCAACTCTGGATACGCTACAAAAGAGACTGTATCAACAACTATACAATCTAACAACAACAAGACAACGGTTCAAGGAAATGCTCTATACCGTTCTTTGTTCAAATCTCGGAAACGATCAAACAGCTGCTAACTCTGGGCTTGATACCTCCAAACGAATCTGTACGGAGAAAAAAAAATGATCAATAACCAAGATCAACTTATAAGCCAAGCTCCAACAACTCAAAACGGTTCAAAATCCCCAAAACTCAAACCGATGGCATAACGGCTATAACTGAACAAACCGGCAACGCAGACGACAGTCAATACCGATAACAACTCAATTCAATGCTAATACAACAACAACAAGACAAACCCAACAAATCTCAAAACTTCACATTTTTGAAAATAGCTTCCAAAAATCATAACAATTCCGAACGTCGCTCTATTTCAAAACCGACAGATAATAAACGATCAGAACTCTGTCAAGAACAACATACTCGAATCTAGAACGATTCTAACAACATCCAAAAACTAGAATGTATCGGATCGAAGAAGAACTTACGATAGAACGAAGCTCTCGCAGCAGTGATCGCTAATCTGCCTTCAGAAATAATTTCCAACGGACGGATCGAGCTCGGACTGAAATCTAAAAGCTCAAAACTCTAAAAAGGCGTTTCAATGTAGGCTCACGGTCTTGGAGAGGAAGATGGAGGCTTCTCCAATTAAAATCTAAGTGTAGATAATATATTAAAATCAATATTTGCGTTTTAGTCCCTGAAATTTCCAAAATTTGCAAAAAGGACCCTGATCAAAATCAAACCGGCTCGAGAACTCTGTAATCTCTGATTAACTCAAATAAACTCATTTAAGATAAAAACGGAGCATTACACATATCTATGTCTGTATGTCTCAAAAATCAGATTCAAGTATTAATCACAGAGTATATAGGAAATTGTTCATCCAATTGGTTCCATATTTTCAAAAATATTTGTCAGATAGGTAGACAATCATGGATTTCAGTTATAGCACAAAAATATTTTTCATCAGCCATGCATCCAATATTTCTCAACTTCTTTTAAATTCAACTCAACTCAACCAAAAACAACTAAACTCAACAAAAATTTTATCTATGAAATTCAAAACTCAACTTTCAACCAAACAACTAAATCAAACATTGATTCACCCCCCCAAACTTAATGTAATCATTGTCCCTAATGATTAAAAACAATAAAAAGAAAAAGGGACTCATACCTTCGACACCGAGAATCAGGACTCGGCGTCATCATCATCATCTCCATGGAAAGAAGGTGCAGCAGCAGCAGTATCATCAGAAGACCACTGCGGAGGAGGTGGATAAGGCACAACAGTGGGCGGATAATTCTGGGCGAGAGCGGCAGTGAAGTCATGCATATATGTCATATGTGCTCGCATCATCTTCCACTGCTTCTTCATCTAAGTAAGCACGGCCGTAGAATCATCCCGAGTAGAATACTCAGTGGTCGGATGCGTCGGTAGTGACATAGGTCCTTCCAAATGGGAAGGTGCTGGCTCTAAGTGTGGTAGTGGCTCAGAGGGCTGCGGTGGTTCAGCTACCTGTTCAGAAGTACTGGCTGCTTTCTTCTTCTTGTCCCGTCTCAATGCACCAGTAATTCTTATAGGACCTCGAATTGGAAGAATCTGCTCCGTATCATCCCACACAACACCAGCTAACCGGCAAAGTTGAGTAATCAAAGACGAGTGGGGTAAACTGATAGTCGAGGAACCCCTAACTGCAGCAATAATAGACTCCTGAATCACCCTCCCAGCATCAACAGATTTTCCAGTGACAATACAGTACACAAGACCAGCTCTAACCTTAGTCACATCAGATGTATGCCCAGATGGCAAAATTCTGGCAGCCACAAACTCATGCCAATTATTCGCTTCTCTTCTAAGAAAGATGGATGAAAATGTAACAGCTTTCCTTTGCATTCCTCTTCCATTCCGCCCCATCATGACACAAAGTCTGAATTACAATATTCTCTAGATATGACTCATTCTTAAATACCTCATACTCATCATCTGAAATGTCCAAATCCGGCATTTCATAGAGACTGTTAATTGTACTCTTATCAAAAGGCACCAATTTCCCTCGAACTCGAACTTTCAGATTCACATCTTTGACCATCAAATTTGCATAAAACTCATGAATCAATGATATAACAGCATCTGGTGGACTCCTAACAAATGTCTCCCAACCTCTTCTCTTAGCTTCAATTAACGCCGGCGCACTATGCTCTCAAACTCATTCCTCTTTCTTTGTGCATCCCTCTCTCCATTACATCAAAACAATACTCCTCTGCTGTGGCATTCCAAAATCTGTGTCTATCATATGAAGCAGCAGAGGACGAAGAAATTGCTCCTTTCCCTTTGGTTTTCGGTGGCATTGTAACTCAATAATTCAACTCAAATCAAATCAAATGCCTCAAACAATGCACTAAACTCCAAACAATTCCAGCAACCAACGTTCAAATACAACCCAAGCAATTCAACAAACACTTGGTAGGCACGAATAAAATGATATAGAATTTCACTGCATCAAATGTACTCAACACCACAGCTCAGACAACCCAATAGCTTCAAATCACGACATTTATCACGGAACAAATGTAATAGATAAAATTTCAGTTTTTGTACCGTTCAAGAAGAACATTTTCCAAATTCTCCAAATTCCCCTTTCTCGACAAGCGTAGATGGAGCAAGACGAATTTTGAGAATCTCTGCCTTGTAATCAAGATCAAAATCCCAAAGATGTTATGTTTTGTCCAAGGGAAAATTTATGATGGCAAGATGCGAGAGTGTGAGATTTAGACATGGAATGGAAACGAGCAGACTGCAGTGGGCTTTTAAATCTCTGAATCAGAATTAATCCGCGGTGGCCTTAAGTTGCGCGATAGCGCATGGTGGAGCGCGGTTAGAGAGCGCGAAAGCGCACAATGCAACGCCCTTAGATTGCGCGATAGCGCTTAGTTCTTGCGCTGTTGGATTGCGCGATAGCGCTAGGATGCAGCGCTGATGAAGTGCGCGATAGCGCTAGGATGCAGCGCTGTAGGGGAGCGATTGCGCTGGTGGAAGAGCTATCGCGCTTGGTGATCTTGTTGGCGCAAGTTAGGCAGGTGTCATGCGCTGTTCGTGTATCAGTGCAACAAAGGGGAGGCGCGGGCGCTCGAATGGAGTGGCGCGGGCGCGCCTTTAAGTCGCAAAACAACTCCAATTTCATCCAGGTAAGGCGCGGGCGCTTCGATAAATGGAGCGGGCGCGCCTCGCTATCTCGAATTTGAGATTTCTGGAGACTACAAATTTTTGAAAATTAAGAAAAATTAGCTCAAAAATTTAAAATAATTAAAAAAATTACTTAAAACAATTAAATAACAAAAATTAAATAAACTAAAAATAAAAAAAAATAAAATAAAATAAAAAAAATGCTTGGGTTGCCTCCCAAGTAGCGCTTGGTTTAAAGTCGTCAGCCCGACTTTAACGGGATTAATTCTTCCCCTTCTCTTTCACTCGCCAAATAAATTCCACGAACTGCCTTTTAAATTTTTCTTTTTTCGTGGCCTTCTTTGGTGGTTTTGGCGATCTCTGGCTCGATGAATCAACCACAATGTCGGCTTTTGAACGACCCTCCAAATTCATAACCGGCTCTATCAAGCATAATTTTTCAATAGGGGTGTTAGATGACTTCATGAATATATTAAAAATTACACTCTCACCGTCCACACCCATTGACAATGCACCTCTCTTCACCTCTATCTTGGCATCGTCAGTGGCCATGAAAGGTCTCCCCAATATCAGGGGCATGTTTGCATCCTCCTCCATATCTAACACAACAAAATCCGCTGGAAAAATAAATTTATCTACTTTTACCAAAACATCTTCAATGATTCCAAGCGGATATATGATAGATCGATCAGCCAACTGCAACGCGATCATGGTGGGCTTCACCTCACCAAGTCCTAAGCTCCTGAAAATAGTCAAAGGCATGAGATTAATGCTAGCTCCTAAATCGCAAAGTGCATTATTAAAATAAGAAGAGCCAATAGTGCAAGGAATAGTAAAACTCCCTGGATCCTTAAGCTTTTGTGGCATCTTCTTTTGGAGCACCGCACTGCACTCTTCCGTTAAATTCACTACCTCGTTCTCTTGAAGTCTCCTTTTCTTGGACATCGCCTCTTTGATGAATTTTGCGTAGTTCGGTATTTGCTCCAAAGCTTCAGCAAAGGGGATGTTGATGTGAATTTTCTTGAAAATCTCCAAGAACTTGGAGAACTGCTCGTCCAATGCTTTCTTCTTGAACCTTTGCGGGTATGAAAGTGAAGGCTTATACATCGGTTTTGGCTCAGATTCAAGCTCCTTCTCTTTCTCCTCAACTTTTTCCTCAAGTTTTTTATCCGCAACAGTAGGAATTTGAACTCCAACGTCTTTGGCACTCCGCACTTCGATGGCATTGCACTGCTCCTTGGGATTCACCTCAGTATTGCTAGGGAACTGGCCGCGATTGTTGTCCTTCAGTGCATTCGCCAACTGCCCAATACTAGTCTCCATGGATTGCAACACTGCGCCCATGTTGGCCATGTGCGTCTCCAAACTGTCAAGTCGAGACTTAGTTCTCGCCATCCTCTTACCTGATTCCTGCACAAAAGTACTAACCACATCCTCCAAAGATGGCTTACCATCACCCTTATTAGTATTGTTAGTATATGAAAAATTTTCATTATTCCGCAAATTAGGGTGAAAAGTATTGGGAATAGGATTACCTCTGTACGCTCCATAACCTCGGTAGCCATTAAGATGAATATAATTAACTTCCTCTGGGTTATGTGATCCTTCAACTCCAATGGAATCTGCAACATTAATTTTATTCAAAGAAGCTACCTGTGTAGTCAGTGCAGATAATTGAGCAGTGATGGACGTGAGAGGATCCACTGCATACACTCCAGCTGGCTTCTTGACTCCCACACGCTCAGATGGTCATTGAAAGCTGTTGACCGTCATCTGCTCTAACATATCATAAGCCTGAACATGATCCTTCGCAAATATAGTACCTCCAGCAGCAGAATCAACATTCATCCTTGTAGGCGCATTCAATCAGTTGTAAAACAACTCGATCTGTTCCCAATCTGCAAAATTGTGGTTAGGACAACGTCTTAATAATTCTTTATACCTTTCCCACGCCTCGTATAACTGTTCAGTGTCCATCTGCCGGAAGGTGCTGATCTCGATCTTTAGTTGGGTGGTTTTGGCAGGAGGAAAATATTTTGCAAGAAATTTTTCTGCCATCACCTCCCAAGTAGTGATGCTTCCAAGCGGCAGTGATTGCAACCAACTTCTGGCTTGATCCCTGAGAGAAAACGGAAACAAGAGTAAGCGTATAATATCCTCAGACACACCATTAATTTTTACCGTATCGGTTATCTCCAAAAAGGTGCGTAGGTTAGATAAGGATCGGCAGTGGCACTCCCATTAAATTGGTTCTGTTGAACCATATTGATCAATGCAGGCTTCAGCTCAAAATTGTTTGCATTGATAGTTCCTTGAGCGATTCCAGAATAGTGATCCTGGATCTTCGGTCTGAAGTGATCTCTAATTGGCACTTGGGGAGCTTGATTTGCTTCTTGTTCAGCCATTCTTTCAATTTCTTCTCTTCTAGCTCGTCTTGAAGCACGTGCAGTGCGCTCGATCTCCGGATCAAACAGTAGAGAATTAGCACTTTGAGATCGTCGCATAGACTGCAATTAAAAGATAAGAAAAAATTAATTAGTAACTTAAAAAATAAAATAAAAACTCTAAATTAAAATCTAGACTAATTGGTAACAAGACTAAAAAATAATCAAAATTTACTCCCCGGCAACGGCCAAAAACTTGTTGTGAAATTTCCTCGCAAGTGTACGAGTGTCAAGTTTTAATATAGTGAATAATTCAGATATCGATCCCACAGGGAGTAAAATGAAAATATTTAGTACTTGTAATTAAAATAGTCTAAACTTTATCTATAAAATCAATAATCAAAAATTTTTCAATAAAAATAAAATAATTAAGAGATTTAAAAGCACGCACACAACTTTCAGATTAAAAATCAATCAGAGAAAAATGGTCTAGAGGTATAGATTTCACCTGGTTTCAACAACAGTCAATCCTAAATAATTAATCTTCATGAATTTCACTCAATTAATAGCCAATAACACTTACGTATATTATTTCCCTCTCCCGAGCAACAAATAATGTTTATCAACTACAATTAAATTCCAATATCCCTATTAAGAATTTATCGTAGTGATCTATCACAAACCAATGTTCTTTTTTTAAAAGCTCTGTTAAAATCATACACTCTCCCGAGATGTATAAATAATTAGCAGTGTATTTTCCAATTGTCCTATTCAAAATCTCCTCTCCCGAGTGCCAGATTTCAAATAAATATTACAAATCAATTATTGATCAGATAATTGAAAAGACAATCAATTCTAGAAAAAACAATTAATCTAGAAGAAACTCAATTCAATAAAATCAAGAATTCATGAAAGTGTCTACACCAGGTTCCATCCGACCTCTAGACTCTAAAAATTTAGTTCATAATAAAATTTTGAATAAAACAATAATTCATAAATTCAAATATATTCAGAATAAAATAAAAGTAAGAAATCAAATCCGTCGTCGACGCCGTGTCCGGACTATCAAAATCCGTCTTCGTTCTTCAAGTTAAGCTTCAGAAAATTCCTCAGCAAATCACGATCAATTCTCTGATGTGCGTATAAAATATTGTGGCGGCTCTCCCCAAGTTGTCTGACAAAGAATCTCTTTTATATCGCTCAGCAAAAGCCCACAAAAAGCCCAAGAATTTATTGCCCGAAATAATTAAAATTTTCAAATCAGCAACGGGGCGGGCGCGCCTTCAACTCAAAATCTCAATTCTCTCAGAAACATAGCATTGCGCGTTAGCTCTTCTCACTTCTCTGTTTAGCGCTCAATCAAGCGCTAACTTTTAAAGCCCAATAAGAAACAACGCTAACTTTTAAAGCCCAATAAGAAACCCAACAATGTTCATTCTTTCTCTTCTTCTCTTCTCTTCTCTTCTGTACGTTTCTTCTCTTTTCTTCAATTTTTTCTTCTTTTCTTTTTATTTTATTTCTCCAAATAAATTCAATAATTATTCTTTTCTCCACAAAATTCCATAATTCACTGTAAACACAAAAACAACAAAATACACACATAAATCTGCTCGAAACAAGCAATTAACAATTAAAAGCATATATAAATTAAGTGTATAAAATACACTTATCACTTGTCTAGAACTAGTTCGGACACTCTTCGAGGTGAAATACGGGCAAAAATGTGATTAAGAATGATTTAGGAAATTTTTCTGAATTCGTTTGAGCCTTTCAAGCTACCCATTAATTTATGTTATCTCTAGTACCTTGTTTGAGCTTTATTGAAAATCGAATGGCATGCGTGTAAACGTGTGACTAAACCCCCATTCGTCATTATTTCAAGGTCCTACATTGACTACCTGAATAGCCTACCTACCTTTAAGGGAGTAATTTTAATGCTAAAATGTTATATGCTCCTAGTTTTATTTGTGAAATATGGAATAGTGTGGTGGATGATTTGAAAATATGAAAAGAGGTAGTAGTAGAAAAAAAAAGAGATGAAAAAAAATAGTGAAAAAGTTGTGAAAAAAATTGTTGGTATAAAAAAATTGTGAAAGAAGTTGTGTGAAATTGTGAAAGAAAAAGTGTGAAATTATGAATGAAAGGAGTTGAAATTAGAGTTTGAGCATAATTATAAATTACTCTTTATTTTGAATTCTTTATCCTTCATTTGTAGCCATGAGCCAGGACCTACATTATAAGCTAATTAAGTCCTATTGACTGAGTCTCAATTGCCCAATATACTAGTGGAGAAGAGGTGCGAGAATTTAGCCTATGGACTGTTGATTGATACTTTTAATGATTATGAATTTTGATCGAAACACACATACTATTATTCTTTGCATTTACCTGATTGTGAGTGTTTTTGATTTTATATCCTATATTTTGATCCTATGTTACCTTGAAAAGTCCTCATAATCAATGAATGTTTGAATTGAATTTGGATAAGGGTATTTTGAATAGGGGTGCAAATGAACTAAACATGTTCGTGAGCTTTACGAGCACGCTCGATAAATATTTAATTCGTATTCGAGCTTATCGAACTCGAGCCGAATTCGAACATGTTTGAACTTTTTTTCGAGCCAAGCTCGAGCCAAAATTACTCTGTTCGATAGTTCGCGAATAGTTCGCGAATCTTAATATTTAATTAATATAATATAATTATATAATAAATATATATATTTCGAGCTTTTCGAACCATAATATTTGAATAGTTCACGAATAGGTTCGAATATTTTGAACCGAACTCGAACTCGAACTTCATTTCGAGCCGAGATCGAGCCCAAATATTTGAAATTATCGAACTTCAAATCGAGCTCGAACTCAAACATACTCTTATCGAGCCGAATTCGAGCCTTAAAATTTTACTATTATTCGGCTCGATTCGGTTCGTTTGCACCCCTAGTTTTGAACGTGTGTTGCGGAGATTGTGAGTTTATGCGGTTATTTTGTTGTGACTGAAATTTTCAAGTGTTAGTTGGGTGTGACATGATTGGATTTGAAAATTCTTTGAAATCATTGCTGAGGTCATTGCTTCATAATATTTCTTAGCTATTCTTGTTGGTTTGATAGAATGAGTTTTTGAAATTTGTTTTTAATAGTTTTGCTCGGGACTAGCAAAAGTCTAAGTTTGGGGGTATTTGATAAGTATATTTTATACACTTAATTTATATATGATTTTAATTGTTAATTATTTTTTTCGAGCAGATTTATGTTGTGTTTTGTTGTTTTTGTGCTTGCAGAGATTTATTGATGTTATTTGGAAAATAGGAGAAAATGAGATATTAAGAAGAATAAAAGAAAAAGAAAAGAATAAAAGGAAGAGAAGAGAAATCAGACAAGAAGAGAAAGGTTAATGGGCTTTCTTTATTGGGCCTAAAGTTAGCGCTAAAAAATAGCGCTAAAGATGAGATTCCTTGAACTATCGCGCTATGATATGAAGATGAGAGAATTGGAATCCGCGAGATTAAGGCGCGCCCGCGTGGAGTTATAGAGCGCCCGCCCCGATCGTAAACTGAGAGTTTTTATTATTTCGAGAAATTATTTTCATGGGATTTTGAGTGGGCTTTTGTGTCAACATATAAAAGGGAATTCTTTGATCCTGAATGGAGAGCCACACAACACAAATACACAGTACATATCAGAGAGAACAGGAGCCGCCACAATAATTATACGATATATCATAGAAGAGATTTCTTGGTTTGAACGTGTGAACTTTTTGAAGAAATCTGGAGCTTAATTGAAGACGGAGATCGATCGAACGGACACGGCATCGCATCGACGGATTTGATTATTTACTTTTTTTTATTCTGAATATGTTTGGATTTTTGAACATGTTTTGTTTTATTCAAAATTTTATTATGAACTAAGTTTTTAGAGTCTAGAGGTCGGATGGAACCTGGTGTAGACACTTTCATGAATTCTTGATTTTATTGAATTGAGTTTCTTCTAAATTAATTGTTTTTTTCTAGAATTGATTGTCTTTTCAATTATCTGATCAATAATTGATTTGTTATATTTATTTAAAATCTGGCACTCGAGAGAGGAGATTCTGAATAGGACCATTAGAAAATACACTGTTAATTATTTATATAGATCGGGAGAGTATATGATTTTAACAGAGCTTTTAAAAAAAAATTGTTTTGTGATAGATCACTGCAAGTAGATTCTTAATATGGATATTGGAATTGAATTGTAGTTGATAAAAATTATTTGTTGCTCGGGAGAGGAAATAATAAACTAAATGTTCTTGGCTATTAATTCTTTGAAATTCATGTAGATTAATTAATTAGGATTGATTGTTGTTGAAACTAGGTGAAATCTGAACCTCTAGACCATTTTTCTCTGATTGATTATTTCTGCAAGTTGTGTGCGTGCTATCAAAAACATCCTGATTATTTTTATTTATTGCAAATTTCTCATAAATTGATTTTCTAGATAAAGTTTGGACTATTTTAATTACAAGTACTTAATATTGTCATTTTACTCCCTGTGGGATCGATATCTGATTTTATCACTATATTAAAACTTGACACTCGTACGCTTGCGAGAAATTTTCACAACATATTGTTTGACCAAAACTAGACCGAACTGAACTATTTTTGTTCCAACTTGGACTTAGAACTCTTAGATCCTTCATATCTCAATCCTAGGTGGAATGTGTGTTCAATGGAGGTATTGGTGGACTAAACTGAATCTCGGGTTCTAGATTTTCTTATATCATTCTGGACCTGACAAATTTCATATATTTTTAAGTTCTCTTGTCCATAAATGATTGAGTATTTGTCTCAAATATTTTGCAGTCCTTGTCATCAAATCCGAGACCATTCTTGACTCCAACAGACTTTTGTGACTTTTGCATCTCAGTTAACAAATTATTCCAAGTGTTTATCAGTTCACTCAGCCTCAAATCTTCTGATTTTAACTACCGACTAATCTTCTGATTTTAACTACCGACTTTCCACTTGTAGCTCATCTTTTTCTGTCTTGAGCTTAGCAATATCTGCCTCTAAACTGATCTTCTAAACTAACATTTCCAATTTAGGTTCAGTTGAGGTGTCTGGCAAATCATTTTGCTTTTATTTGATTTGCTTTGACTTTCTCAAATTCTAAGCACAATATTTGATACTCATTAGGCATTTCATGTAGTGTATCAGCTAACTCTTTTCGTGTAAATTCATTAGAGTTAAATTTTAATACATGTGCACTTGAAGAAGAATGATAGACATCTTGTCCACTGATAGAGGGTTGATCATCATGAGCCATGAAACATCTATCTTCATCTTCGTTAGTGAATCATGATTAAATATCTAAGCAGCAGGAATCTTCAATAGAAAAAATCGGTTGCCTCCTACTCTCTTCAATAGAAACAATCGGTTGCCTCTTCCTGATCAATGGATTCTTGCTTTCCTCAATCTTCTTATCCTCATCGCCTATCTTGATAAACTGCTACCAAATATTCTTAGCAGTATAACATTTCTCGATAGTCTTCGTAGTGGATTTTTCCAGAGTCTTGTACCAGAAGCCCTTGGTGATATCACCATATAAAGCCATTTAAAAAAAATCAGAGCCTGGATCTGATACCACTTGACATGATCGATTGAACTCTATTGGATCCTCGACTAGTCAATAGTCGACTAATCTGCTACTTCAATTGTGAGTTTAGTTGTGGTTAGAAACTGGTCTCTAGTTTTTCTCGTGTGTCGATATTAATTTACCAACATATTGATTATGTGCAGAAATAGGCCAACTAACAGATTGAAAAAGTATCAAATATCTTGACTGAATATGTGAGTGAGTGAGAGTGCTTGGTTGAATATTAGAGTGACACAAAGAATTTGTGTCTGAATGTTTGGAGACTGAAACTACTATTTCAAACTTTTTTACCTCGGAAAGATTCACTCTAGAAGACTTTGACTATTACAATTACTTTAAAACAACCCAATACAAGACTAGGACTTACACCTAACTGCCTATCTTAGAACTCTTAGAATTAACACAAATTCAGTCATCGACTAAAATCACTTACAACTAAATGTGTGTGTGTGTGTGTGTACAATACTTAACTGATCTTTATATAGAGTATTACAACTCGATAGACTTAGCATAATTGATCCTATACTTGATCAAATATATCTTGAGATGTGTTCTTGATCGATTTGCTTCAACTGTTCTTGAATCTCTTTGCATATATAACTGAGTGAATGCTTTGATAATGTGAGAATATACAGAGTTTGGGCGTTCTAGACTTCTTGTTTTTCTCAAATAATCTTTATATGCTATTTATAAATTTGGACCGCGAAGGTCACATTTGAATTAAATCCATTCAAACACATATTCGTTGCTTTCTATTTTAGCTTCTGACATCCGTACTCTGTTTATGTGCATTCTACTCTTATGCTATTTTGTATGGGAAAAATTATTCATAGGTAATTGTCTTTGATTGATGCTATTTGAGAATTTGATCGACTGAATGTACTATGTCACTTCAAGTTGAGATTTTATTCGGTTGCCTTGATATATTCAGCCTCGCATTGCTCGACTGAATTTCTTTACTATTCGAGACATGGTTCAGTAAACTTGTGGACTTTTTTAGTCGTCTTTTCGTTCGGTTGAGCTTCAGTTTGATTTCTTGACAAGTTCAGTTCTCTTAAGGATAGTTTTTCAACACCGAAACTATGATATTCCAAAAATGACCCAAGTAAAATGAGAATAGTCATCTACAACTACCAGAGTGTACTTTATTATCCTTAAGCTCATGACTGGTATAGGACCAAAAAAGTCCATGTGCAACAGTCCTAAGCATCGAATTGATGAATTACACCCTTTTATTCTCAAAAGATGATCTAATAATATTTCCAAATTGACAAGATGAACATACTTTGTATTTGTTAAAATCTAAATTTGGCAAAACAATGACCAAGGCATTTTTGCTCAGACTAGCAATATCCTTGAAGTTAAGATGGTTCAATCTCTTTTGCCAAAACCACTTCTTCTGTTGATTAGTAGCAACAAATCATACTCACTTGACTGGTTTTTCCATACAACTAAATTTGTATGTCTTTCCACACCTTTTTCCCGTTAATAGTAAATCACCATTGAAAGATTTTACTAGACAATAGTGTTTCATGAACTCGACTGAGTACTCTCTGTCGCATAGTTGACTGATTCTTATTAGATTGTATTTTAGATTTTCAACAAGCAATACATCTTCAATGACAATGTTAATGTGGATAATTTTACCCTTACCCATGGTTCTATCGGTGCAATTATCACCCAAAATTATTTTTGGTCCTGAGCAGTGGTTCAGTTGAGTAAGAAGTCATGAATCTCCAGTCATGTGTTTGGAGTAGACACTGTCAAGGTATCAAATTTATGATTGTAAGTCTTATGCTCTTTTTTGTACCTACAATCATAAAGTTGAATAACATGGTCCTCATATCTATTTGGGTCTAGAAGGGATTAAACCTTTAGGTAACCACACTTTGATCATCCTGACTGAACAAACTCTTTGTGGATCCCATAAGGTGTATGTGTGTAGTGGTGCAGTTGTGATATGTTCTGTGTGGGATTAACATAGTGTGTTGTTTGACCTTCCCTAGGTCTTTCATTTGCCTGTATCTTCTATGAACTGGTCTAGAGTTGTGGTATTGTCTATGCGGACCATTCATTGAGCGATGCCTAGCTCTACTAGTCTGCGAAGGCTTCCAATCTTGCTTAGCAGTCGAGCTCTCTGGCACATAGCCAATTCACATATCCTTCCAGTCACTCAACAGGATTTTGAATATTTGGGACAATGTCACCATGTTCATGTTCCATAGTGGATTTCACAACGTGAATAAATTTCCCTTTGCAGATTTCTAGTTTTGTTCGAGTACTTGATTCAGTCATGCACTCATTGTTGCTAAAACCTAGACCAGTCTTGTCTCCCATGGGTCTTTGCAACTTGTGCATCTCTATTAGAGTGGCTGATTACTTTTTCCAAACCATTACCATATCATTCAGCTTTTGGTTCTCAAGGGTCATGTTTTGGTAGTTTTTTTGCATCGCTTCATTCTCAATTTTTAGCTTTGCAATCTCTGCCTCCAGATTTATCTTCTTGACTGATTGTTCCCAAGTTGGCTCAATCGAGGTGTTTGACAAATCATGTTTCTTAGCCTTTACTTCCTCAAATGTAGCAAAAAGTTTATTGTACTCATTTATCATCTCATGAAGTGCTTTAACTAGATCATCACGTGTAAAAATTTCAGAGCTGAAGTCAAATATCTGATCATTGGTAGAATCCAGTTCTTGATCTTTAGTCATTAAGCGCTTTACTTCATCGTCGTCATCACTTGAGATGGTTGAGAAAACTGACTCTGAGGAATCACTGTCAGTTTCTGCCACTTTTCTTTTCTTTCCTCAGCAACCAGCACCTCATGTTTCTTCTTGTGTGATTTCTTTCATCTCTGGATGATAGGCTCGTAATAGTTTATATTTTATTATCATATTCTCCGTGTTCTCGCTTTTTAATGTGTTTAATTTATTGTTTTTATGTTATTTTGTAGTAGGAGAAAGTTTTATGATCTAGGAGAAAATTTGGGCTAAAAAGGATGATTTTTATCACATTTGAAGTTTCCAAGATGGAGTTTTGAAAGAAAGACCAAAACAGAAGAAATCCTGACACAAGGCGTGGGCATGCCAGAAATTGAAGCAGTGAAACCAGAAGAGGATTTCTCACAAGGCGTGGGCACGCCTTGTGACAACTACACCAGCAAAAATTGCATTAATATCAGCTCAAAAATTTAGAAGAAAATATCATATTTTATGAGTCCTTATTATGGTATTCAATCTATGAAAAGATTTTGAAGATAGGGTAATATTATTGGGATTAGGAAATAATTTAGAGAGTTTTATTCTATAAAAACTCTAGATTTCCTTATGGATGGACTTTATCTTTTATCAAGTTTTTATTTTAGTTTTTGGGCATCTATTTTGGACTCCAATATCACGCTTAAACGTTAAACACATTGTGAAGCCGCCATATATTTTTTTCTTCTTTTCTTCTCCACAAACTCAGTTATTTTCTTTCGAATTTTTCATGGAGATTATGATGTCAAATATGCTTGGCTAAGGTTTTATTTTTGATTAAGGGGATATTTTCTTTAATTTAATTTTATCACCATGAGGTTTTGTGTAAATCAATATTCTTGTTTAGTGTCGAGTATTCATTGATTTATGTTTTATTTTCATGTAAGTAGTTTGGCGGTTAATCTGAAAAATTAATTGAATTTATGACTTTCTAGTGCTATCCATTAATTCACTTATTCGTAATTGTCATGAATGATTGGTATTTGAGTAGTGATAAATTAGTTGTGTTGTGCTATCATAGGATATTTCATCTAAATAAATCAATGACACTATATTAAACAATTGCAGCTATATTGATTGTTATTTTAGGATTAACTGTTTTTACAAATCGAAAAGCTATTTTTAATCAATATGAACGTTGTTGTGACAAGTTGTTTATTGATAAGTATTGACTGGATGTTGGTTTTGGTCAGTTAAATTTAAAACCGCAAGAATTGTAGTGGCTATCCCTATTATTCTAAGGTTAATTGCTTGAAATTACATGAATGAATTATTTGTTAGCCGATGACCGGTGATATAATTGAATATGGAAATCCTTTGAATCAGGGCTCAGTAAATATTTAATTTCACATTTAATTAATGTTCATTTTATTTATTTAATTCTCATTTATTTTCATGTTTATTGAATACCAAAAATCCCTCATATTATTTGTTACTCCTCGAAAGAGATAAATCCCCGTTTCTTGTGGATTCGAATCTGCTCGCCATTACACTTATTTTATTTGGGAGTAGAAATTTAAGTTTGGTGGCTCGATGACAGCCCATCAAATTTTGGCTCTGTTGTCGGGGAACAATGCAATGTTAGTTTTTTTCGAGTTTTTTTTTTCATTTTATGCCTCGTTCTTGTTGTACAAGAAAACTAGAATACAGTCCATAAATCGATAAAACATATAGGAGATTTAGAAAAGAAGAACAACTATGACGTGACCCAACATCAACATTATCTTCTGGTTTAAACGTGAAATTGAATTCAAGTGATTCCGAAAGGGAATTTAATTCTGAGTTTGAGACCAAAGAAAGTGAGAGTGAAGAAGCAATGACAGCTCTAGCACAAAGAACTCAGGGAGTTAGCTAATCCTAATGTTACTCAGCAGCCATTATGCATTCAATTTCCTAGTTAACTAAAATCTGGTTTGATTAACTTACAAATTTTTCATGGTCTTGCAGGTAAAGTTTCGCACAAGCATCTGAAACAATTTCATATTGTGTGCACAACCATGAAGCCTCACGGAATCACAAAGGAACAAATTTCATTGGGAGCTTTTCCATTCTCTTTGGCTGACAAAGCTAAGGATTGACTCTACTATTTACCCTCTGGAACGATAACAACTTAGGATGGTATGAAGCAACAATTTTTGAAGAAGTTCTTCCCAGCTTCACGAGTGGCAAAATATTAGAAAGGAAATCTGTGGGATCAGACAACTGCATGGGGAGAATTTATATGAATACTGGGAGAGATTCAAGCAATTGTGTGACATCTGTCCTCAAGACAAAATTCTGGAAAAACTATTAGTTCAGTATTTTTATGAGGGCCTCTTGGTTTTTGATAGAAACATGATTGATGTTACGAGTGGAGGTGCATTGGTGATAAAAATAGCTCAAGAAGCAAGGGATCTTATTTCCAACATGGCTGCCAATGCACAACAGTTTGGAACTATGCAATATAGAACCCCACGACAAGTTAATGAGGTAAGTTCTAGTCCTATTGATTAAAACTTACATTCATTGACTTTTCTTTTGGAACATGTGGTCGCAGGATAAGTACAACAAGTCAAAGCTTCTGGTATTTGCTCGAGTTTTGTACATCCGATGGACACGTGTCCGACACTACAAGAAGATATAGTGTAGCAAGATAATGCAGTTGCTGGATTTCCTAGACAGCCACAATGCCGATATGATCTATATTCTAATGCATACAATCCAGGATTGAATGATCATCTGAATTTCAGCTATGATAATCCACAAATGAATATTTCTATGCCTCAAGTGTAATCATATCCTCCTAGATCACAACCTCTATCAGCTTCCAGTATAAGTGAGTATCTAGAAAATATTGTTAAGTATGTAGCCATAATTTTTTGAAATTTCAATATAAAACAAGGGCCAACATTTAGAATTTTAACACTCAAGTGAGTCAGTTGGCAAGTGCAATCAATAAATTGGAAGCACAAAATTCAAATGGTCTAAATTCTTAGACTGTGGTGAATCCAAGGGAGAATGTTAGTGCAATTACATTGAAAAATGGTAAGGAATTGGAGGATCAAGAAAATGTGGTACCATCACTAACCAATAAAAACAAAGAGAATGAAATAAAAGTTGAGGAAAAAGGAACCAATCAAGATGATGCACTGAAAGGTAAGTTTTTGCCTTTATTTGTGTATACACATGTTCCCCATTCCCCCTTGCATTGAATAAGAAATGTGAAAGTGTTAAGGAGTTGAATGAAACTTTTGTAGATGCGAGGTAAATATTCTTATATTAGATGATATTAAACCAAAGCCTCGTTGTGCTAAATTTTTAAAAGAATTGTGTAATACGAAATGGAGACAGAATTTGAAGGAGTGCCAAAGGGTAAAGGTAGGAGAAAATATTTATATTGTTCTGCAAAGAAATATTTCAATCAAATGCAATGATCCAGATATGTTTACTATATCTTGTATAGTTGGTGCTACAAGACTTGAAAAGACTATGTTGGATTTAGGTGCTTTTATCAAAGTCATGCCTTATTCTATTTATAATTATTTAAAACTTTCACTTCTGAATGAAACTGTAATTGTGATTCAGATAGTTGATAGGTTCACTATTTATCCTAGGGGTATAATTGAGGATGTTCTTGTGAACGTTGATAATTTGGTTTTTTCTGTTGATTTTTATGCCATAAAAATAGTTATTTAAATAGTCCAATTTTCTAGGAAGACCATTTCTAAAAATTTCAAGGTCTATCATAGATATTAATAATGATACTCTTACTATGGTGATATTTTTAAATATAATATTTATGATATAATGAAATATCCTAGTTGTGAAAGCGCTATTAATACTCTTGATATCACTGATCACTTGCCACAAGAAAATATGAAATTTGTAGATGAGAATAATTTAGAGGAGATTGTTTCTAGACCTTCTGAAAGTTCTAATACTAGATTTTTTCTCTCTAATATGTAGGAATCTAACTTGATTTAAATATATATCGACCTAAGCATATAGCCATGGAAAAATAAGAAAGTTATCAAGAGATGGGAATTTTCAAGAAATTCGAGCATAACAAGCATATACTGAAATTTGCTATGAAAATAATCAAATGGGTAACAAAGGAATATGGAGTCGAGCCAACGTCAATAAAAAGAGGCTCTAAATGGGAGGCAACCCTAGGGGAGTTAGTTTTCTTTATTTTAAGTTTATTGCATTTTTTTAATCTTTTCCGACATTTTTAGCTTAAATTACAGACAATATCTGATTTAGGTATGGGGGAGGGACTTTGAAAATTTTTTCTTGTTTTTTATTTTATTTTTTACTTTACTTAAAAAAAAATTAAATTTCAAAAGACATACAGTTTCTATTCATCACTTCTCTCTGCTGAGTCCTAGATACTTTTGGCACTGTTCCAAAAAATGATGATTTTTGTGTGTGAGAATAATTTTTGCATTTTATTTGCTGCATTATAGGTAGTTACTCTTGATTATTGGTTGAAAAGCAAATGTATCGATCTAACACATATAACCATTTTCTTTGGTGAGATTTGACACGATGAGCAATCACTATATCATGCTCTATTTTCTTAGTTGTGTGTTTGTCATACATTGTTGATTTTTCTAAAACTTTCATTGTTGAACATGTCATAATTAACCACTTGTGGTGGATTGAGTGCATTGTTTAAATATAAGGGCACTAGGTTAAAACCAATTTTCATTGCCCCTGATTTGAGCCTACCCTGATTCAAATAACTTAAATAAACCAACTTTGAGCTTGAGCCTTTTTCTTTGGAGAATAACCCACATTACAAGACATGAAATATTTTTTTATTAATTGGTTACCCCTCTTTTTTGAACCTTGAATTGAAGAATCATGTAAATTTTTCACATAGAGCACCACTTGGATCCAAGACAATGCAAATTGTTAAGATTGAGTTTTTTAACCATCTTCTCTATGCTTCAGTTCTCCCAAAAAAAAAAAGCAAAAAAAAAAAAAGAAAATTTGGGGAACACACAAAAATAAAGATAAAGAGAGGAGAAGAAAAAAAAAGATATCCACATTTTATTTTTGGATATCATATTGAGGTTTAAGTAGATTTTAGATGTTGTCTGGATGAGGTTTTTTTGGTAGAAATTTACATGATAACTTCAATTCCATGAACCTTTTTATCCTTCTTGTCCTACCTTGTCCCTAGCTTCGTTACAACCAACTTTAAGCCCTTTGATCATGCATGTTAATTCATTAATTTGGTGGAAAAGACGTGATATATTTGCAAGCTTATGTTTAAAAATCTTCTATGTTTTGATATGAGCTTTTTCTTTGATTTATATCTTAAACACTTTTGAGTGTAATGAGTGAATCCTGTGAGAATTTTTTAGAACCTAAACATTTTAATTTCAATACAATTGATTTACTTGATTTCTTATGATGTTGGTATGTGAGAATACCAACTTTTTATTTGTTCTTGATGCATGAAAGATGTTTGGGATGAGTTGAGGAAGTGGAAGGAGGATGATGAATTGAGATAATGAATTGACATATTATATGCTTGAGGACAAGCATGGTTTAGGTGTGGGAGATTTTGATAGGCTCGTAATAGTTTATATTTTTATTATCATATTCTCCGTGTTCTCGCTTTTTAATGTGCTTAATTTATTATTTTTGTGTTATTTTTAGTAGGAGCAAGTTATATGATCTTGGGGAAATTTGGGCTAAAAAGGGAAATTTTTATCACATTTGAAGTTGCCAAAATGGAGTTTTGAAAGAAAGACCAAAACAAAAGAAGTCCTGAAAAAAGGCGTGGGCACACCAGAAATTGAAGCAGTTAAACAAAAAGAGGATTTTGCAAAAGGCGTAGGCATGCCTTATAACAACTGCACCAGCAAAAATTGCATTAATAAGAGCTCAAAATTTATAAGAAAATATCATATTTTAGGAGTCTTAATTATGGCATTCAATCTATGAAAAACTTTTGAAGATAGGATAATATTATTGGGTTTAGGAAATAATTTGAAGAGTTTTATTCTATAAAAACTCTAGATTTTCTTATGGATAGACATATTTTATCAGGTTTTTATTTTAGTTTTTGGGCCTCTCTTTTGGACTCCAATATCACGCTTAAATGTGAAACACAGAGAGAAGCCGTCATAGATTTTTCTTCTTTTCTTCTCCACAACTTTAGTTATTTTCTTTAGAATTTTTATGTAGATAATAAAGCCAACCATGCTTGGCTAAGGTTATATTTCTAATTCAAGAAGTATTTCCTTTAATTTAATTTTATCACTGTGAGGTTTTGTGTTAAATCAATATTCTTGTTTATTTATTCATTGATTTATGCTTTAGTTTCATGAAAGTAGTTTGACGATTAATCTGAAAAATTAATTGGATTTACGAATTTTTAGTGCTATTCATGAATTCACTTATCCGTATTTGTCATGAATGGTTGGTATTTGAATAGCGATAGATTAGGTGTGTTATGCTATCATAGCATATTTAATCTAAATAAATCAATAAAACTATATTTAACAATTGCAGCTATCTCGATTGTTATATTTTAGGATTAAATTTTTTTACAAATCGAAAAACTGTTTTTAATCAACATGGAACGCTATCGTGCTAGTTTATTATTTATTAGTATTGACTGTATGCCAGTTTTGGTTAGTTAACATTGGAAAATGCAAGAATTGTAGTGGCTATCTCGATTATTTTAAGGTTAATTTTTTGAAACTACATGAATGAATTATTTTTTAGCCGATGATCCGTGATATAATTGAATATGAAAATCCTTTGAATTAGAGTTCGATAAATATTGAATTTCACATTTAATTAATTTTCATCTCTCATTTTCATTTTTATTGAACACCAAAAAATCCCCCCTTTTATTTGTTATTCCTCAAAAGAGATAAATCCTTGTTCCCTTTGGATTCGATTCTGCTCGCCATTTCACTCATTTTATTTGGGAGTAGGAATTTAAGTTTGGTGGCTCAAAGACAGCCATAACTGGATCTCATTATTCTTTCAACTGGCCTTTTGCCCTTTCTAGTTGGCATATTTCTTTGGCTTGGTGAGTCAGCAATGAAGTGGTCAGTCTTGCCACAGTTGTAGAAAGTTTTTGATTCCTTAATTGACTCATTATTCTGATATGGATTTCTGGAGTAGTAGTGAGTATTGAATTTTTCCTAATTCATCCTTAGAAACTTTCAAAATTCTTCATAAACACTGACATAACAAAATTTCTCAACTGTTCGGACGTATTCTCATCTGAGACTTATGGTTCTAGTTTCACTGCTACAAGTGCTTGGAGACTGAGGTGGTCGACTGGTCACCATCTCTACTTTGTAGCTCAAATTCATAAGATTTTAAGTCTGAACTTTTCGGCCGTCTTCTCATCTGAGACAGATTGTTTTGACATCCCATTCTTTGGGCAATCCTCACATAGTTTTCAGAATCACTTCTCAGTTATGATAGATCTTTTCAAGTGCAGTTAGCTCAATAACAATGTTGTTGACTCATTCATCAATCTCGATCATAGACGCTATAGTATTAATTTTGATGTTATCAAACTTTTGGGTTTCAACAGATATCTTATTCTCCTTTGCTCATTGTCATCAAAGAGTTGTATCAACTTTTCCCAAATATCTTTAGCAGTTTTGCATATCTTGATCTTTCGAAAGGTATTTTTATCAAGCATTTTGTACAGAATATCCTTAGCCACATTGTCCAGGTTTGCTTTCTTCTTGTCATCAATTGTCCATTCACTTCTTGGTTTGTCTATCGTTTGTGGGGTACAACTGCTGATGGCAACAACAGTGTTTTCTTTGGTTATGGTAATGGAACCATCTGCGATGACATACCATATGTCATCATCATGTGCAGCTAGATGAGCCTACATTAAATCTTCCAGTCATTGAAATCTTCTTTGGAAAACATCGGAATCTTGTTGTAGGATGTCATCTTTTATATGTGTGCTCAAAGAAAGAAAGATCATCGCTTTGTACCCCTTGTTAGGATATAATAGTGTGTGTAGAAGGGGTAGGGGTGAATACAACACTTGAATTTTCTTCGAATTTATATAACGTGATCAGTCGTGATGACAATTGAACTGCTTGCTTATTTCATGGTTGTTGATGTCAATTAAACAACAAATGATATGTGCATAAAAAGAATAACTGACAGATTGAACACTTAATGCAAAGACTCGGCTGAAATAATAATGACACAAAAGATATTTCTGGATGTTTGGAGATGAATACTCCTACGTCACCCCTTCTTCCTCTTGGAAAGATTCCTAGAATATTCGAGTAATACAAGCAATCTGTAACATCCCAATTCAGCAAGGACTTAACACTGCCTTAACTAAAACTTCTAGAACTCAGGTTTATACAATCATAGTCCTAGACTGGTTTTATGAATACAAATTAAGAAATTTTATAAATAAACACTAAATGATCCTTAATGATAAGATATGAAACTTGAATGAATGTGCCTTTTTGGTTGTGTAAACTTGATATTTTTGTAAGCTCGACTGATAGATTAGAATGCGTGAGTGTTGGAGAGAGTCTTCGATTGATCTTCAAGCCTATTTATAGGCATCGATATGCAACGGTCATAAATTCTTATACAATTATATTTTCCTCTCAATAACATTTTGTTTCCTTGAGTTGTAAGTCTTGAAGACAAAATTCTAAAAATAGTACACATATGCGCACTACCACTATTGCGACGTCTACAGTGTTTTGTCCTTTTTTTTAAATGGTAACAATTAAAATCTGAAGGACTTTAATAGTTTTGGGGAATGTTCAGTGACTGAAACTGACTTTCTTGAATATTCTAAGTAAGTGTCATTTGCCCTAATATTCATTTGAGCACTCTTTACTGGTCAAGATAAAATTCCAGTTATGGTTCAGTCAAGATTTTGAGTTAATTTGTTATTACTAGTCTTCAAATTTTCTGATATATTTAGTCCTGAATCTTCCAATAGCTTCAGTCGTGTAATCCAGCCGCATAAATATCCAGCTAATATTAGGACTGTTTCTTGACTTTGACTGATTGGTCCAGTTTAGTAGCTCAGTTCAGTTTTCCAACTTTGTCCAGATGAGTTACTTAACTTAGTCTCTTAGTTACTCCTTAAATATTTTTTAACACCAAAAATTGATAATTTATTTTCCAACAGTTGACAAAGATGATGATGTGAACTACATGACAATAGAACATATACTATTTTTGGAAGCATATCAGTTTTGAAAATTGTGACTATTGCAAAAATAACCTATAAATAGGTGTTGAAGATCAGTTGAGAACCCTCTCTGAATTTTTCAAGCATTACTACTCATCCTAAAAGCTTTCGAGGTTAACTGAATCTTCAAATAATCAATATAAAAAATACAAAAGAACACACTCCAAGTTCACATCTAATCAAGTGTTAAGGATCACATTTGTAAAAGGATTTGAATTGTAATTCATTGTATTAAACATCGGTTTCATATTGAACTATTTCAGTTGATGCTAGGAGTTTCAGTTGTTGACATTGTTGAGTCAAAAATTGAATCAGGATTTTTCAAAATGCTTGTGGCTGCTAGTGGATCCCAGGTTTCTGTCCACCCACATAAACGCCAGCACTGTAGGGTGCTTCTACCTTGCGACCACGAGCCCAAGGGCAGGTGTATGCTCTCAACCAAGACCAGGCTAATGTCGAGAGTGACCACATGATAGCAGCTAAATTTTTGTTATGTGACATACCTGCATTTTTTTTTTATTGATACTGGTCCATCGCATTGATTCATATCTAGCCGTTTTTTCAAGATACATAGATTACCATATGTATCCCTAGACTTTGAATTAGCTGTATCTACTCTTAATGGGTCAGGATGTGTAGTGACCTTCACAGATCATCTATTAACTAGCAGTTTTAAACATACAATTAGCTTAATATAAATATAACAGTAATTAATCAAACATAATCAGAGTATATTGCGAAAACTAAAAACCCAATATTTACAAGGTAATCGGTGGAATACAACCGATGAACTCAAGCCAAATATCTTCTCCAAAAAAATATACAGACTGTAGTATAAATTTCCTCGTGCCTCATGAACCTACAGCTAACCCTGTCTCAATCCACCCGCTCCATCCAGCTTCAGACCTGCCCCGTTGAATGAGATGTCCAAAATATAACCAGGACGTGAGTGACTAACACCCAATACGTAAATATGAGTAAACATACAAATATGATGCATGCAAGTGTGATGTCTACGTAACTGGTCATTTATCAAGTCATGCTCAGACTAGGCGCCATGAGTGTAGTACCATCTGGGAATCAAACCACAAGATAAATCCACATTTATCTAGATCACCGTAGTATCAGTCTCTGATCATGCGGTATCTCCCGGTGTCAGAAAATATAAACAGGTGTAGAGCTGAGCGGCTCTACTATCATGGCTATCTCAAAGGAAATAGGCTCAACGTGTATGTGCACATGACATATGAATATGAAAGTAGTAAAAAAATCTCATGTCACATAAATGCAACATATAAGAATGCATACTAGCTGGATATCTCAGTCAGTACTTATGTACCTCTAGTGATGGATCAAGCCTATCAGAGTCTAGGTTCCAAGCCTACAGTCAAATATATATCAAATCCCTAATCATGATCTACAAGTCTTAACTAAGCTAACATACACTCCTATAATTTAAATATGATTCTCGGACCATACCTTCGTCCGTCGTTAGACCTTTGAAAAGGCTGCTCGGATGTCGATCTTATAGTTAGGGTTGGGTCTTAAGAATTTCAAGTCGGGTCTTACAATTTCGGTTCGGGAGTTAGGTAGTTCAGGTAATGTACGTCGGGTCGGACCTATCAATCTCAGTTTGGGTTGGGAAATCTCGGTACGGGTCGGAAATATTTATTCTCACTTGAGCATGGCCTCGCTCTGAAAATGTGGTTTGAAATGAATCTGCAACCCCCTATTTATAGACAAAATTCTGGGGTGTTCGGGATTCTCCGAGGTTGAGACATCCGAGATCCTACATGCACGCCACGTATCAGATTCTTGAGCTGAGTCATTACCATTTTTGACACCTCATGCTTAGGCGTCAGTTGTCACTCATGCGAGCGTCCATTCACCTGCTTGCCTGTCTTATAGGGCTCGAGCCTCCCTAACAGCAGTTCGGGATTCCCTAGCAAATTTTCGAACTTTCCTAGAAGCAGATTCACTAGCCAAAGATTCCCTAGCAGCAGAATTCCCCAGCCATAGATTCCCGAGCCCTAGAATCCCTAGCAGCAGAACTCCTTAGCCGTAGAATCCGTAGCAGCAGAATTCCCTAGCCATAGAATCCGTAACAGCATAATTCACTAGCAGAAGAATTCCCTAGCCATAGATTACTTAGAAGCATAATTCCCCAGCCATAGATTCCCGAGCCGTAGAATCCCTAGCAGCAGAACTCCCTAGACGTAGAATCCCTAGTAGCATAATTCCCTAGCCATAGTATCCCTAGCAGCAGAATTCCGTAGCAGGAGAATTCTCTAGCCGTAGAATCCCTAGCAGCAGAATTCCCTGGTCGTAGAATCCCTAGCTATAGAATTCTCTAGCAGCAGAATTCCCTAGCAGCAGAATCCCTAGCAGGATATTCCCTAGCCGCATTTTGGATTTTTTGAACTAGTCCATTCATTCGAAGCGCATAATTTATTTTTAATTCCAGATTAAACCTCTTATTTGTTTAATTAGTAACCCTTACTCATGTTTCCCATTTAATTAACTTAAATCAGGATGTGGGTTACTACATTCTCCCCAACTTAAGGGATTTCATCATTGAAATCAAGTCTCATGTACAATCAAGGAATAAAATAGTCATGTTTATTCATTAAAAGATATTTAACATGTCATACGTATACTCAAAATATACTATACATGTCTTGTATGTCAACAGAATATACATCAAACAACTTGGGATAGTCCATCCGCATCTGGCTTTCAAGTTCCCAAGTTGTCTCTTCAACACCTCTTCGTTGCTATTGTGCCATCACCAAGTTGCCTCTTCAACACCTCTTTCCTGTCAAGAATCTTGAGTGGTCTTTCCATGTAGGACAGATCAAGTTCAAGCTGCACGTGAGTCGGATATATCACATGCGACTCATTAGCTATGTATTACCGAAGAAATGACACGTGGAAGACATCATGGATACCTGATAGATATAGTGGTAAAGCCAAGCGATAAGCCACATCTCCTACCTTTTCCAGTATCTCGAATGGTCCAATATATAATCGTAATAACTTGTCTTTCACACCAAAATGCTTCATTTTACGAAAAGGTGATACCCAAAGAAAAACATGTTCTCCAGGATCGAACTGTAATGGCCTTCGATGGGTGTTGGCATAGCTTGCTTGTCTGTCTTGGGCAGCTTTGATTCTCTGCTTGATAAAGTCCACCTTGTCTGCAACCTGTTGCACTAATCCTGGTCCCTCCACCTGTTGTTCACCAACCTCATCCTAGAAAAGAAGCATACGGAAATGACGACCATACAATGCTTCAAAGGGAGCCATACCGATGCTTCGATGATAACTATTATTGTAGGCAAACTTGACCAACGGTAGATGATCTTGTTAAGACAAACCAAAATCCATGACAGATGCTCGCAACATATGCTATACTAATGCTCAGAGTGGTACCTAACTCTTGCTGAAAACTACTCCAAAAGCGTGAGGTAAATTGCGGATCTTGCTCACTAACGATACTCATAGGAACACCGTGGAATCTTACAATCTCTTGAATGTATAAGAGTGTCATGCGATTGAATGAATACTCACGATTGTAAGAATAATGTGTGGAGATGTTGTCAGACTATCCACAATGACCCAGATAGCATCACACTATGTAGAGGTCATGGGCAAGTGGGTGAAAAAATCTATAGTCACATGTTACCATTCTATTTGGGAATCTCTAGAATCTACAGTAGTCCGCTTGGTCGTCTATGCTCAGCCTTGATTTGCTGAAAAACAAGGCATTTAGAAACGAATTGGTACAAACTTTTCTTCATTCCCTTCCACCAAAATATGGATCGTAAATCCTTATACATTTTCATGCTTCCAGGGTGAACTGTTAGTCGACTGCGATGTGCAGGTGCTAAGATATCGTTCCACAATTCAGCATCATCAGACACTATTACTCGATTTGATAAGCACAATAATATATTATATTCGTAATGAAAACCAGATGTATTCCCTACATTGGCTAAACGTGCCAATATTTGTGTCTTATCATCAGACATCTGAGCATCTCTGATCCAAGAATACATTGCTGACTCAGCAAGAATGGGATACAACCGAAATACATTTTCTCATTTCTTGTGCTTGAAAGTAAAACCCAAAGAACAACAATCTTGAATTATGTTATAGATTTCACTAGTCTGAAGATCAAAAAGTCTAACATGCCGACTCAAAGAATCAACAGTGAGATTAGCAGAACCTGGATGATACTTGATTTCACAATCATAATCCTTCAAAAGATCCATCCAGTGTCGCTGGATTATATTCAACTCAGATTGATTGAATAAATACTTCAGAATCTTATGATAAGTGAATATCTCAAATCGCTTGCCATATAAAATGTCTCCAGATCTTGAGCGCAAACACAATGGCGGCTAATTCCAGATCATGTACTGGATAGTTCAAGTCATGTGTCTTCAGCTGTTGAGAAACATAGGCTATTACATGCTCATGCTGCATCAGTACACATCCTAGCCCCTGACCATAGGAATCAGTGTAAATTTTATAGCCTCCTATTTCCGATGATAAAGCAAGCACAGGTACAGTAGTCAGACGTTTATGAATTTCCTTGAAATATTTCTTGCATTCAGAAGATCAAGAAAAAGGAACATCCTTCCAGGTAAGCTGTGTCAAAGGTCTGGCTAATTGGGCGAAATTCTCAATGAACCTAGGGTAATATCCAGCTAGACCCAAGAAACTGCGGATCTCAGCTATCGTCATAGGTCGTGCCCAATTCAGCACTGCCCCAACCTTACCTAGATCCACCGATATTCCATCTCTGGATATAACATGACCAATAAACACGACTCAATCCATCCAAAACTCACATTTGCTCAGTTTAGCATACAGTTGCTTTTCCCGTAACGTCTCAAAAATAATTCTCAAGTGTTGTGCATTCTCATCTCTATCGTGTGAATATACCAGGATATCATCAATAAATACAATCAAAAATTTATCCAGATATTCGCAAAACACACGATTCATTAAATCCATAAATACTACAGGTGTATTCGTCAGACCAAATTAAATCACCAGGAATTCATAATGTCCATACCTGGTACAGAAAGCAGTCTTAGAAATATCTGAGTCGCAAACACTCAACTAATGGTATCCCGACCTCAGATCAATCTTCGAGTAAACAGAAGTACCCTGCAACTGATCAAACAAGTCATCAATGTGCAGCAATGTTTACTTGTTCTTGATGATGACACGATTCAACTGCCTGTAGTCAATACATAGTCGTATCGACCCATCCTTCTTTTTCACAAAATGGACTAAAGCTCTCCAAAGAGAAACACTTGGGTGAATATAGCCTTTATCTAGCAGATCATGTAATTGTTGTTTCGATTCTCGCATCTCTGACAAAGCCAGACGATACGATGCATGAGATATCGGAGAGGTTCTAGGCAACAGATCAATACCAAATTCTACCTCCCGCACCGGAGGAAAACCAGGAATATCATTAGAAAAACATCAGGAAATTCACTGACAACGGGAACATGCTCAATATCATGACTACCTTAGGTATTATCAATAACATAGATGAGATAGCCATCCTCTCCAAACTCTAAGGCATGACAGGTCTTCAGAGCCGACACAAGTGGCATCGGGAGTCGCGCTCCCTCACTGTAAAAATACCAACTGTCACCCTCATCTGGATGAAAATGGATCATTCTTTGGTAACAGTCAACAGTATCATGATATAATGTCAGCATATCAATTCCCAAGATGCAATCAAACTCTGAAATTGCTACTATCATAAAATCAGCTATCAAGAAATGACCCTTAGATTCTAGCATACATCTCATCACTAGACGCTTAGTTGTAATCTCTCGACCCATAGGAGTAGACATCACTAAGTCCAAATCTAGGTATACATAGGGTAACTGGTATTTCTTAACAAACCGGCTAGATATGAATCAATGTGATGCACCAGTATCAATCAAGACAAGAGCAGGTATGCCAAATAATAAAAAAGTAAGTGCTAGCATCTGGTTGCTTTCAGCATTAGCCTGATCCTAATTAAGAGCAAACACCTGCCCTTGATTCCGGGGTCACAGGCTAGAAGTACTCGGAGGTGCTGATAGCTGATATGTCTGGATAGAAGCCTGAGATCCACTAGCTCCACTAGAAATAGTGCCCTATATCCATCGTGGACAAGCACGACACATATGTCCCTTCTCGCCGTAGATAAAACAAGCTCCAGATGCCCTCCGGAATTCCTCAGTCGGATGTTGTTGTCCGCACTAATCACAACTTCCTTCCTTGTTCTTCTTCCCAAATCAAAAAAATCCATGAGAACCTGAAGAATAAGTAGAAGTAGAGACAGAAGTAGAACCCTACTTCTTGAATGACTGTGAGCGGGGTCCAAGTGATCCACTGGGCTGGACTGGTATCATTGTCTTCGCACGTCTGATACTGTTCTCCACCTATAGACATCGGTTAACCAGAGTTTCTTAAGACATAGGATTGTCACAGATTACCACCTGTGCATAGATTTCCCGGTTCAACCCTTGCAAGATCATATCATATTTCGATTCATCGTTGGAATTGATATGAGGGTTATAATGTAACAAATCTATGAATCGCTGCTGATATTCATCGATAGACATCGACCCTTGCTTCAAAGTAAGCAATTCCATAGATCTTGCCTGACGTACAGCTTGAAGAAAATAAAACTTCCGGAACTGCTGGCAAAAGTCCTCCCAAGTTACCTGGCCTTTCTCAGTACGAAGTTGATTAGACTTCGCTTCCCACCATTTACATGCTCGGCCTTCCAGAACAAAGTCAAGCACTTCCATTGTTTTTTCCTCCGTACAATCGAAATCTCGGAATGTACTTTTGATTCTGGCCATCAAATCTTCCGCAACCTCAGGATTTTCACCTCCCACCAAGGGTTTCGGCCCCACCTGTAGAAACTTATTAAACGTGTAGCGGCATCGATCCTTGTGGTGATGTTGATGATGATGATGTCCATGCTGCTGTCCCAGAGAATCTTCTGCTCCTACAAGACCTAATACAGGAAGATTTTCTCGTTCATCGGCCATAATACTGCAAATATTATTAACCAATCAAATCCAAATTCAGATTACTAATCCCTAAAGACCCAATTTTACTTTTTGCATGCTCTGATAACAAAAATGTAGAGACCCGCATGGATCACCAACTAACTAATAGTCTTAAGCATGCAATTAGTTTAATATAAAAATTACAGTAATTAATCCAACTTAATTAGAGTTTATTGCAGAAACTGAAAACCCAAAATTTACAAGGTAACAAGCGGAATACAACCGGTGAATATTGGGTTTTCAGTTTCTGTACAAGGTAACCGGCGAAATACAACCGGTGAACTCAATACAAATACCTTCTCCCAAAAATATATACATATTGTAGTATAAAATTCCCCGTGCCTCGTGAACCTATAGCATACCCTGTCTCGATCCACCCGCTCTGTCCAGCTTCAGACCTGCCCCGTTGAATGGGTTGTCCGGAATATAACCAGGACGTGAGCGACTAACGTCTAGTACGTAAATATGAGTAAACATACAAATATGATGCATGCAAGTGTGTTGACTGGTAACTAGTCATCTATCAAGTCATGCTCATACTAGGCTCCATGAGTGTAGTACCATCTGGGAATCAAACCACGGGGTACATCCACACTCGTCTAGATCACCGTAGTATCAATCTCCGCTCATGCGGTATCTCCCGGTGTCAGACAATATAAACAAGTGTAGAGCTGAGGCACTATACTATCATGACTATCTCAAAGGAAATAGGCTCAACGTGTATGTGCGCATGACATATGAATATTAAAGCAGTAAAACATATCTCATGTTACATAATCATGTCACGTTAATGCAACATATAAGCATGCATACTCGCTGGATATCTCAGTCAATACTTACGTACCTCTAGTGATGGATCAAGCCTATCAGAGTCTAGGTTCCAAGACTACAGTCAAATATATATCAAATCACTAATAATGTTCTACAAGTCTTAACTAAGATTACATACACTCCTATAATTTAAATAGGATTCTCGGAACATACCTTCTTCCATCGGTAGCCCTTTGAAAATTTTGTTCGGATGTCAATCTCACAGTTTGGGTCGAGTCTTTGGGTCTTACAACTTTGGTTCGGGAGTTAGGTAGTTCGGGTAATGTAGGTCGGGTCGGACCTATCAATCTCAGTCCGGGTCGGGAAATCTCGGTTTGGGTTGGGAATATTTATTCTTACTTGAGCATGGTCTTGCTATGAAAATGTGGTTTGAAATGAATCTGCGACCCCCTGTTTATAGACAAAATTCTGGGGTCTTCAAGATTCCCGAGCCAAGGTTGAGATGTCCGAGCTCTTGCATGCACGCCACGTATCGGATGCTTGAGCTGAGTCATTACAATTTTTGACACCTCATGATTAGGCACCAGTTGTCACTCATGCGAGCGTCCATTCACCTGCCTACCTGTCTTTGTGGGTTCGTGCCTCCCTAGAAGCGGTTCGGGATTTCTTAGCAGCCTTTTGAACTTCCCTAGACATAGATTCCCTAGCAGCAGAATTCCCCAGCCATAAATTCTCTAGCCGTAGAATCCCTAGCAGCAGAATTCCTTAGCAGCAAAATTCCCTAGCCGTAGAATCCCTAGTAGCAGAATTTCCTAGCAGCAGAACTCCCTATTTGTAGAATCCCTAGCAGCAAAATTCCCTAGCATAAGATCTCCCTAGCCTTAGAATCCCTAGCAGAAGAATTCCCTATTAGCAGAATTCCCTTGCCGTAGAATCTCTAGCAGCAGAATCCCTAGTAGGATATTCCCTAGCTTCATTTTGGATTTTCCGAACTTCTCCATTCATTCGAAGCCCATAATTTATTTTTAATTCCAGATTAAACCTTTGATTTATTTAATTAGTAACCCTTAATCAGGTTTCCCATTTAATTAACTTAAAGGTTACTACACGAGGTGATCCATAAATGTTTAATAATGTGATGCCTTCAATAATTTGAGAATCATTTCTTGGTTGCAAATTTGATGATATTAGCGATGTCAGATTTTGACTTTATATTGGGAATAGATATGCTGACTTTATATTCATACGAGTGTTTCTTCATGGGGATCACTCGTCTTGTTCGTAAAAAATAAAGATGAATCGATGTGGTTATGTATTGATTATAGATAGTTGAACCAGGTCACTATAAAAAAAAACAAGTACCTGTTTTCACGCATTGATGACTTGTTTGACCAATTATAGTTTACTTATGTCTACTCAAAGATCGATCTAAGATCAGGATACCACCAGATGTGTATCCGAGACTCAAATATTCCTAATACTTCTTTTCGTACATGGTATGACCATTATGAATTCCTGATGATTCCATTTGATCTGAGGAATGCACTTGGAGTCTTTATGAATTTGATAATCACGTGTTTCGAATTTTTTTGGATAAATTTGTCATAGTTTTCATTGATGATATTCTGGTCTATTCACATGATATGGATGAGCACGCACAAAATTTTAGGATTCTATTGCAGACATTATAAGAGAAACAGTTGTATGCTAAGCTGAGTAAGTGTGAATTCTGGATCGATCGAGTTGTATTTTTTGGTCATTTTATTTCAAGAGAAGGAATATTTGTGGATCCGAGTAAGTTTGATGCAGTACTGATATGGGCACCGATGACAGTGGCTGAGATCCGTAGTTTTTTTGGTCTAGTTGGATATTAACATCGGTTAATTGAGAACTTATCCTAGTTGGGTGCATGATCTTGAGTTGGGTGCCATTACTTTTTAAATCAAGATCTGGAGGAATTATCTTTATGGCGAGAATTTGATATATTCACTGACCAAAAGAGTCTGAAGTATCTATTAACTCATGCAGAGTTGAATATGAGGCAGATACGCTGAATGAATTTACTTAAAGATTATGACTGTGAGATTAAATACCATTCATTTTCTTCTAATCTTACTGTCAATGTCCTGAGTTGACATTTAAGACTCTCTGCTCTTCAGACTAGTGATATCTCTAGCATGATTCAGTAATGTTGTTCCTTGATATTCACATTCAAGCATAAGAACAGAGTTGATGGAATTAATCTGTATTCTATTCTATTTGAGCCAGTCATGTATTCTCAGATCATATATGATCAGATGTCTGACCTAAAGAGAGAGAAATTGGTTCGTCTAGCCAATAGGAAGAATACATCTGGATTCCATTACCAACATAATGGATTATTGTGCTTGTCCAATCGATTAGTAATGCCAGATGACACGGTTTTGAGAAATGAGATCCTAGATCAAGCTCACAGAAGTTGACTGGCAGTGCATCCTGGAAGCATGAAGATGTATAAGGATTTGCGATCTCGATTCTTGTAGAAAGGAATGAAGCGGAGTGTTTGTCATTTCTTTTCTAGGTATCTTGTCTGCCAGTAGTAGTTCAAGGCCGAGCATAGATGACCAGGTGGTTTATTACAAAGCTTAGAGGTTCCCGAATGAAAGTTGGAGTATGTGACCATGGATTTTGTCACCCACTTGCCCATGACCTCTTAGAAATGTGATGCTATCTAGGTTTTTGTGGATCGTCTGACTAAATCCGCAAAACTTATTCCTTACAACCCGAATTACACTTTTGATTTCATATCACGGCTATACATCCAAGAGATAGTACGCTTACATGGAGTTCCATTAAGCATAGTCAGTGACTGTGATCCGCAATTTACCTCACGTTTTTGGGGTATATTCCAACAAGCATAAGGCACCACATTAAGAATAAGTACAATAATATCATCCAGAGACAGACGGGCAATTAGAGTAGATGATACGTACACTGGAGGATATGCTGAGAGCATCCGTCATGGATTTTGGCTTGTCTTGGTAGGATCATTGACCATTAGTCGAGTTTTTCTACAATAACAGTTATCACCGCAGCATTGGCATGACACCCTTTGAGGCATTGTATGGGCAACAATGTCTTACTCCACTATTTTGGGATGAGGTGGGTGAACGACAGGTCGAAGGGCCATAATTAATGCAGCAGGTTGCAGATAAGGTGGACTTGATCAGACTAAGGATCAAAGATTCCCAGGACTGACAAGCGAGTAATGACAACACTCAGTGCAGACCATTGTAGTTCGAGCCTGGATAACATGTATTTCTATGAGTGTCATATTTTTGCAAGGTGATGAGATTTTTCTTGAAAGGCAAGCTGTCGCCACGGTACATTGGACCATTCCAAATCCTGGATAAGGTAGGAAAAGTTGCTTATCGCCTAGCGTTACCTCCATATCTCTCCAATATTGATAATGTAACGTGTCACTACTAAGACGGTATATAGCTTATGAGTCACATGTGATACATCCTCCTGAAGTTCAGCTAGAACAAATTCTGTCCTACGTGGAATGTCCACTCCGGATCCTTGACAAGAAATAGAGGGTACTCCGGAACAACCGTATACCATATTGTTCATGGTACAATAGTAGCGTAGGGGTACTGAAGAATTAATGTAGTGACCCGTATCCAGAATTAATGATTAAGTGGTAATTAATCATGTTTAGATTAAGTAAAACATGATTAAGGAATTTCTTAACGGGTCTAAGGAGTTCAAAAATGGATTCAGATCACTAAAAATAGCCGAAAAGAGTTCCGAGTCCTCGGAGGATCGAAGGCTCCGAACACAGTTCGGAAGGTCCGAACAGATCGGAGCCAATATCCCAAGATCGAAAACTCTGCCTCTGAACTTAGATCGGAGGCTCTGATCAGTTACAGGGCCAGCTGTCCAAATATTATATCATCCATGATGTCAGGGTTCGGATGCTCCAAAGGGAGATTGGAGGCTCCGAACAGCTGTCGGCAAGCGTCCTCTGAAAGCTAGACACGTGGTTGGCTGAGGGAGTTTGGACGGAGGGATCGGATGCTCTGATTAGGATCGGAGGCTCCGAACGTGTGATCAAACGCTCCGATCGCCGTCTATATAAAGGGGTGTCGAGCTCATTTGTTAAGTGCATCATTTCCTCTCTTATTCTCTTTAATGTTAGTCTTTTAGCTTTTAGGACCATTCTAGGCGTCCTACTGAAGGGCTGGAGGTGGCAAGGCACTACGGGAATAGTCGCGGAGCTATGCCTAAGTTTTGGGGGCTATCGCCATCAGCGGGCTGACGATAGACGCATGTATATCTTTGACTTCCTAAAAATATTTGGAGTATTCAATAGCTTCGTTAAGGCTTTTAGAGCATAAAAAATGATGAATGAGTATTTTGCATTGTAGAACTGATGATAGGCTTGAAACTTAGAGTGGGACTACTAGGGCTGCCTTTAGTAAGGTACGTAAGTACTGACCTAGATAACCGACATAATATATGATATATGTGTTGCATTGTATGTGCTATGTGTTTACCATGTTTTACTACTTTAGCACATACATGTTTTTACATACTGGACTGTATCTCGTAAGAGGTGATTCTTGACAGTTTCCATATGAGAGTGATTCCTCATTATGGATTCGAGTCAGGTGAGGTGAGGCTCAACCCCATGTTTGGTCTATCACTAGGAGACCCCGCGACGGTGGGGTATTCGCTACAGTGATAGGAGAATATACGTGTAACCCACGGACTAGCTATCTGGCACGGTACTGTGTATTCATTGGCGCCCCTGAGCCGACTGTTTTACCATGGTTTTAAAGTCATTTATCTGTTGCATATATTTAATATATCATTGCTTCCGTACTGAACATAGTCGCTCACGTCCAGTGTTTTCTGTATTTCTGGACACCTCATTCGACAGAGCAGGTGCAGGTGCAGGTAGTGCGCCCAACGACTTGGAGTAGTCGATTTCTATGGAGGACAACATGATTAGTTGTAGGTTCTATTGTTGTTAAGATTTATTATATTGGGTTGTATGTCGAATTTATTAATCGGTTGTATTCTTCCGATCAGCATTTATTTAAGCTTTCTGCAGTGTTTTCTGATTAGTATTAATTGCATGCTTCATTATGCTTTAATTATCTGATTAGTAGTGGATCCGGGTTGGGTCGCTACATTTATTGGTATCATAGCGCATGCAAAGAGAATATTGGGACATAGTACTGATACTTTGGTAATCCTTGTAGGAATGATGAGACCTTAAAAGAGATGATGATGAGGCAATTAGGTTGCTCGAAGACTATCATCATCGGCAGGATTTTTAAAGATTTGGCTTATGGAATTCCAGCAAGTTCGGACAGGAGCAAAGGATCGTGTCCGAGTTATAAATATTTTGACTCATGTGGATCCTTGATTTGGATCAAGTACCAGACGTCGGAGGCAGTGGCATAGGATTGGTTGGGACACACTTGATGTTTGCGTCCGTTCCACTCAGCCAGGATAGCACTCCTTTGAAGATTCTCCACAAGCAGTTGGAGAGATTTTAATAAAGATCTTATCTCATCCACTGGGGTGTTTCACCATAGATCAGTGACGTACCCCGGTAGGTTAGTGAGATCTTTAATTGGATATCGTGGGAAAATACGTCTATCAGAGTATGCTTGCATCGATGCGTAGACCGATGAGAAGCTTCATGCTCAAGACCAAGGGTTGTACCACGATTCAAAGTATGATGAATACTGTGTTTTGTTGAAAACAGTATTTTAGTTTTAAGCATTGAATCATATGTATTAATGATTCCAACTATTTGATGTACCAATTATTGTTTCAAATTGTAAATCTTTTTCCTTGTAATCTCTGGATTAGTTGATTTTTTTTTTACTTTGGATTGTAATAAGAATTGTACGGAATTTGGATCAGTGATATTTGATTTTTGGGATTAATACAGCGCATAGTTGTTTAATATTCAAACTGTTGTGACTCATAGGTTTTGAGTAATCCAATTGTAACTACTTTCCATGTGGTTTATTCTAGGTGTTTTCCTAGGACGATTTAGTTAGTTGTTTGACTATGGTTAGTGACAGGGATGAGGTGATTCATAAGGGTCATGAGTATTGTTCTAAGTTGTTTCCCTTAGAACAGTGAGCGGCTTCGATCTCTTTAGGTTGTTTCCATATGATGATGAGTTTTCATCGGGGTACCAGGTCGAGTAATACCAAGAGTTGTAAACTGTGACCAGGATTAGACGTGAAGGGGGCGCAACCCTATGCCGCTATTTCCTAGTAGCCTTTGTGCTTTAGGGATGGGCGGTGGGGAGGCTACTAAATCTAGGGATTTGATGACAGTCACAGTAGGGTATGACCTTGGATTGATACCAGGTTTGGTATCGAGAGTTTAGTTATCGTCTGGCTTTTTGTCATAGATGCGGGTTTTGGATTTTTGCTGTCAGAACTAGTCATTGGGAGGGATTTTTCATGAGAGCAGATAGGCTTTTAAACCGTCAATATTTGGGATATCACTAGACGACTAGATCTAGTAGGTAGTCGGATTTCTACCAGTGGTTACTCGGAGGATTTTATGAATTAATCAGGGATACTTTCGGGATTCCTTAAGTTGGGGAGAATGTATTAAAATGTATCCTGCTTTAATTTAATTAAATTTTAAACATGATTAAGGGTTGCTATCTAAACAAATCAAGTATAAATTCTAAGCTTCGAAAACCGAAGAGTTCAGAAGATCCGAAGTGCAGTTCGGAAAATTTGAACATGTTTGGAGGCAATGTTCAAGATCGGATGAAAATGAACAGTTCGTAACGTCCGATCCTTGCCAAAAAATTAAGACGATGAGTCCACGATTAGATGCATGTCCTATGGCATATCGGAGGGTCCGAAGTCCTGATCAGTGATTCCGAAGCCAGCTGTCAATGAGTTTTCCATGAATCGTTGACTCATCAACTACATGCAGATTTCGGAACCACCGAAGGGTTATTGGAATGTCCAAACTTCGATGATCTAAAACATGTCACGCATACAGAGTTCGGAACATCCGAACTTGGGTTCAGAGCTTACGAACTCGGCCTACATATAGGGCATCCGAGACTTAATTTTAAGACAAAATTCCATAGCTTTCCTCTTGATTCAGTCTATATAGTGAAGGATTGACAATAGTTAGGTGGTTATGGAATAACGGTAGAGCTTTGCTTCTAATTTGAAGCTATCGACATCAGTGGGCTAACGATGGACAAAGCTATGGTTTGAAAATCCTATTAAAAACATGATTATATCTTAGCTTAGTTAAGACTTTTAGATCATGATTAGTTATATAATAACTAATTTACTGTAGGCTTGGAACCTAGGTCATGATTATACTTGATTTATCACGTAGAGTTACGTAAGTACTGACTAAGATTGTCAGCTGAGTATGCATGCTTATATGTTTCATTTATGTTCAATGATACATGTTTTACTACTTTCCATACATACTGCATGTGTGCATACACATTAAGCCGTATCTACTTCGAGATAGTCTTTCTCATAGAGTCGCTCACCCTTACACCTATTTATATTGTTTGACACCGGGAGTTATTGCAATGGCGGAGACTGATACTATGGTGATCTAGAAGCCACCCCGCGGTTTGATTTCCATATGGTGCCACATACTCATTGGCACTTAGTCTGAACAGGATTTGGTAGTTGACTAGTATCCCAGTCATCTCATGTTGCATGCATCATATTAGTTTTGTATACTCACACTATCGTACTAGGCAATTATCGCTCATTTCCTGGGTGTTACCTTCGACACCCAATTTCACGGGGCACATCTCAGGTTTGATGGAGTAGGCGGATCGAGGTAGGGTTAGTGGTAGGTCCAGGGGTTGCTGAGAAGATTGTCTGCCTATAGTTAGTTTTTGTAGATATGGTTGCATGAATACATTTGGGCTTTAGTACCGGTAGTATTCCATCGTTTATCTTGTACTAGGTTTTAAATTTCCGTTATAAACTCTGTTATTTTAATCATTTTGGTTATTAAGCTAATTGCACAATTAAGACTGCTAGTTAGTAGGTAATCCAAGTTGGGTCACTACACTTCACAAATTTTAATCTCCCATATTTCTTTGGCAGATCTACGCATCTTAATTTTGCTGAATGTGTTCTTGTCCAAAGTCTTATGCAGTATGTCTTTATCCAAACTTTCCAAATTATCCTTCTTTTCGTCCTCGATTGCCCATTATTTTCTGGGTTTTTTAGTCATCTAAGGAGCACCTTCATGATGGCTATAACAGTATTAGTTTTTAAGATCTTCATCGGTCAATCAGTAATTATGTACACTAATAAGTGTATTTTATACACTTAATTTGATTATGATTTTAATGGTTAATTGTTTGTTTTGAGTAGATTTATGCGTAATATTATTGTTTTTGTGCTTGTAGGAGAATTATTAAGATTGTGAAGAGAAGAAGAAAAAATGGAGAAACAGATGCTGTTAAGGAATAAGAGAAAAAGAAAAGGAAAAATAAAATCAAAAGAAGAAAAACTGTAGCGGGAAAGTTAGCACCTTGTGTTTAGCTCTAAAGAAGAGAAAAGTAAGAGCTAACGCGTTATTCCTGAAGAGTTTGGGAAAATAAAGTGCGAACCTTATGCGCGCTCGCGCAGTGGCTTTGAGCGCCCGCCCCCATCGAGAAATCAGAGTTTTAATTATTTCGGAATGGAAAGTTTATATTTTTTGTTGGGCTTTTTGCTTGAGCTTTTATTGTGCACGTATAAAAAGAAATCTGAAGTGAGATTTGATGGAGGGCCTCCGCACTTATCAGAGAAAAGATTTCTAGGAGATTGATCGTGTGAATTTTTGGAGAGGAAAAATATGTTCTTAACGTGAAGAACAAATACGGAGATCGATCGACTGGACACAGAAGACCGACGACGGATTTGTTTTCTATCTTTTATATATTAAATTCTGAATTGATGTTTATTTTTCTGAATATGTTTTTGTGTTATCAGAATTTTATTATGAACTAAATTTTTAGAGTCTAGAGGTCAGATGAAACCTGGTGTAGACACTTTCATGAGTTTTTGATTTTATTTTATTTGAGTTCTTCGAAATTAATTATTTTTCTAGAATTGAATGTCTTTTCAATTACTTGATCAATAATTGAATTGTAATATTTATTTGAAATCTGTCACTCGACAGAGGCGATTTTGAATAGGACCAATAGAAATAACACTGTTAATTATTTGTATAACTCGGGAGAGTGTATAATTTTAACAGAGCCTTTAGAAGAACATTGTTTTACATATATCACTGCAAGTAAATTTTAAAAAGGAATATTGGAATTGAACTGTAGTTGATACATATTATTCGGCACTCGAGAGAGGGAATAATACACTTAAGTGTTCTTAGTTATTAATTGAAAGGAATTCATCAAAACAATTATTTAGGAGTGATTGTTGTTGAAACCAGGTAAAATCTAAACCTCTAGACCATTTTTCTTTTGATTGATATTTATCTGAAAATTGTGTGCGTGCTATTAAAAATCCATTGCTTATTTCTATTTTGCTGCAAACCTTTTGAATATTAATTTTCTAAATAAAATTAGGACTATTTTAATTACAAGTACTAGATAATTTCATTTTACTCCTCGTGGGTTCGACACTCTATTTATCATTTTATTAAAACTTGATATCTTGCACTTGCGGGCACAAATATCGCAACATACACATATCATCATATTTTGTAGATAATTTAGTTTGCATTTTTATTTTTCAGTCATCAAAATCCTCTTTGGAAAACATAGAAATTTAACTCAAGGAGGCCATCTTCAATAGTGTTCTGAAATAAGAATTTACCTCACTCGGATACCACTTGTTCAGATCGGGTGATTAGTTTAGAATTAGGGTTGAATAAACAATCACAATAATTTTTCAAATAATTCATTTGTATTAAAAACTTCAAATTTATTATTCTCGATACGTCAATATCAATTTTCTAACATATGAATTATATGTGGAAGATAGTCGGACTGATGGATTGAACACTGAAAACAGTTAGATAAGAAAATAAATAAAGGCTTGATAAAAAAATATAAATGACAGTTTTTTTCTGGATGTCCGGAGACTTGAACAGCTCCTACGTAACCTCTTCTTCCTTGTAGAAAAGAATTTGAACTAGAATATTTTGAATATTACAACACTTGTAAAAACCTGATATAGTTGAACTTATCACTGTATAACTGAAACTCTTAGTATATTCTCTTACAAAAATTTTGAACAGTTTGCTGATTACTATCAATTCTTGGGTAACAAAATATCAAGAACAAAATGATCTTAATAATCAGATTACAATATGAAAATTTTGTTGGAAAACTTTAATCCGTTTTACTCTTGATAGCTTAAGTACTTGAACTTGTGCGAGGATTTTTCAGAGAGCTCAACCAAACTGATCACCTATTCTATTTATAGATCTCTGAATTAACGGTCAATAAAAACAAATATGGTAGTCGTTTGTATTTTCTTTTTCCACGTCATCATCCTTTCTAACAATTGTACACTGATGGTTGTGCTCGCAGAATTTCAGTGATTGTTGGTAAGAAGAACTTTATCCAAATTACAACCATAGGTCAGGGAATATTGGTTTGGTAAAGACTTATATCATTCTCATATAGTTAGGTAGTCCTGGTAATAGTAGTCTTAGTCATGGTCATTCAGTTTAGTAATTCTGTTCAGTAAACTTTTAATTATCCAGTTTGGCTTAATCAGGTTTTGTCTTAGATTGTTAAATCTCCAAAAATTTAATTGATCCAACACCAACCCTTATATTGGTGAGGGGCAGACCAACTCAATGGGACAAGCCCATTTTGATAGTTCTACTCTCCAACAATCATAATATAATAGTCAAATTGTTGTATCATAAAAAAAATTCATTTAAGACACTGAGGGAGCATCCGAGTTAGTGGAGTAGGTATAGCGACCCGCCCTGGAATTACCTACTAAACAAAAACTTAAACATGCAAATAAACTTAAGCAGAAACCTTAATCAGAGCTAAACGCGAAAACTTAAATAATTACCAATCCGGCATAATACAATCGATAAATCACTGGAACCTAACAGAAATAATAATACAACCGAATCGAATGAATAAATACAGAATAAAATCTTAACTTATAATCCACCGAAAACCCCTGCCTCCAAGCCCTGGTCACCTAACCAATTATTGAACTCGCTCCTGATCCACCTACAAATATTGTGAGACCTCGATTCTAAACCACTAATCTCGGATTAAACAACTATTAAGCGAACAAGAATCCAAGAGTAAAACAAGTCAAAGTTTTTTTTTTTTTTTTTTTTTAAAAAAAAAAAACGCCCGCGCCCGCGCGAGGAACCAAGCTCGCGCGCGCACGGGCAAACGATCCCGAGGCCCAACGGAGGCCTCGCGCGCGCGCGAGGAACGCCTCGCCCGCGCGCGGAAGGCCTGGGCAGAAATGTTCAGGCTGCAGAAAAAGGAAAGGGATTTCCGCGCTTGGTCCGACATGCCTTCAAATACAATTACAATAACAGGGTGTAGGGAAACATGCCATAACAAGTCATGCTTTCAGAAGGCCTAAAAACAACCAGAATTCTAAATCGATACAACAACAACATACTTCGATTTCAGATTACAATCCGAATACAAACTAATTCGAATAACAAAACATATCAAGTTCGAGTTCTAACATGCTTCAATCTTAAACTAGATAAACATGCTAATTCGACTTCTAAACCGAGTCTCACTTCTACTACTTGCCCTCGAAGCTAACCATGCCTCTTCTGACTTGTTCCTGCCCCACCTGTTGCCAAGTACACATAAAAAACAAAGCAACAGCCGGATAACCGGTGAGAATGATAATCCCAGTAAAAGAAACCTATCAAGTAATGAATATACAACATGCTATCAAACCACATATTCAAGTCGAAGTTAATGATATGCATGTCTTTAAAACCAGGATATCGATTCTGATAAACACGGGAGTATTGCTCTGCTTTTGGGATCCCGAGGATGAGATCACGTAACGACTCACCGACTCTCCCAATCGAGGTGGTGCCACGTATCCCACTCCTCTAGACTTTGAGCAACCATAATGAGTATGCTAGCACTAGGCGAAATACTACAACCTAGGCCACTCAATCATAGTTCCCAAACATCTAACAAAAAGGGCGGTTCTGCCCGCTGAAATCAAAGTAGGCTCAAGATGAATGCATAACAGAAACATAAACATAAGCCACATAACAAAAACTCAATCAATCAACAATTACAAGTTCCACGTGCTAGAACAAGTATCAATGCAATATGTGATTTAAAAAGGGAAACTCGAGAACCAACAGTCCCGAGTATGCTATCCCGCTACGATGACTGCTTTTACCTTTCAATGCAGTAGTTCCAACTCCAGGAAAGCTACAACAAAAGATTGTATCAACAACTATACAATCTAAACAACAACTACGGATCAAGGTAAATCTCATTACCGATCTTCGTCCAACTCTGAAACGATCAATCAGCTGCTAACTCAGGGCTTGACAACTCCAAACGAATCTGTTCAGATACAAGAGATGATCAACAACCACGATCACTCACACACCAAGACTTCAATCAATACAAAAACGATTCGAAAACCCAAAACTCAAACCGACGGCATAACGGCTATAAACTGAACAAACCGGCAACGCAGACAGCAGTTCAATACTGATAACAACTCAATTCAATGCCCAAAACAACAATAACAAAGCAAACCCATCAATCTCAAAATCCACATTTTCGAAAATGGCTTCCAAAAATCATAACAATTCCGAACGTCGCTCTAATTCAAAACCGACAGATAATAAACGATCAGAACTCTGTAGAGAACAACATACTCGAATCTAGAACGATTCTAACAACATCCAAAAACTAGAATGTATCCGATCGTAGAAGAACTTACAATATAACAGAGCTCTCACTGCAGTGATCGATAATCTTTCTTCAGAATTAATTTCTTACGGACGGATCGAGCTCGGACTGGATTTTGAAAGCTCAAAAGCTCCAAGAGGCGTCTTCAATGGAGGCTCACGGTTGGGAGGAGGAAGGAGGTGACTTGTGAAATAAATATCAAGTGTAGATAATATATAAAATCAACTATTTGCGTTTTAGTCCCTGAAATTTCCAAAATTTGCAAAAAGGACCCTGATCAAAATCAAACCGGCTCGAGAACTCTGTAATCTCTGATAAACTCAAATAAACTCATTTAAGATAAAAACGGGGCGTTACAATTCTCCCCCACTAAGAAGAGATTTCGTCCTCGAAATCAACGAGAACCACAACTCAAAGATAGAATAAAGAATCAAAAGACAGTAAGAAGAACTCACGTCATCCGAATAGCTCTGGAAAACGCTGTCTCATGTCAGACTCTGTCTCCCAAGTCGCTTCCTCAACGCCGTGACGGCTCCACTGCACTTTCACCAATGGAATCAACTTGGTTCTGAGTTGCTTTTCTTTCCGATCAAGGATCTGAATCGGTCGCTCAAAATAGCTCAGGGTCTCGTCTAACTCGGCTTCGTCAGGCTGAAGGATATGAGAAATATCTGGTTGGTACTTTCGCAGCATAGAGACGTGAAAAACGTCGTGAATACCAGATAAAGACGGAGGAAGTGCAAGTCTGTAGGCAAGATCGCCTATCTTCTCGAGAATCTCGTACGGACCGATGAATCTCGGAGATAACTTTCCTCTCTTACCGAATCTGACGGTGCCTCTGAACGGAGAAATCTTAAGGAATACACGGTCTCCCTGATCAAAACTCAGAGGTCGACGTCTGACATTCGCATACTTCGCCTGTCTATCTTGAGCTGACTTCATTCTGGTCTGAATGATCTTAACCTGCTCTGCCATATCTCTAAGCATCTCCGGTCCCAAATCTGGTGACTCGGACAATTCATCCCAAAACAACGGAGATCGGCACTTTCTACCATACAAAGCCTCAAAAGGCGCCATACCGATACTCGCTTGGAAGCTGTTGTTGTAAGAAAACTCGACAAGAGGTAAAGAATCCTGCCAACTAGTGCCAAAGTCTAGCACTACCGCTCGCAGCATATCCTCCAACGTCTGGATAGTCCGCTCTGACTGTCCATCTATCTGAGGATGATAAGCTGTACTCAGATGCAATCGAGTACCAAGTGCCCCCTGAAGACTGTGCCAGAAGTGAGAAGTGAATCTAGGATCTCTGTCTGAAACAATCGACTTCGGCACACCATGCAATCTCACAACATTGCTAACATACAACTCAGCCATCTGATCATGATGATACGTCATCCTGTACGGAATAAAACACGCAGACTTCGTCAATTGGTCGATCACTACCCAAATAGCATCGCATCCTCGAACGGATCGTGGTAGCTTCGTGACAAAATCCATAGAAATGTGATCCCATTTCCATTCAGGAACAGATAGGCTGTGCAAAAGACCACCTGGTTGCTTCCGCTCTGCTTTCACTTGCTGACAATTCAAACACCGAGATACAAATCTCGCAACATCGTCCTTCATTCTCTTCCACCAGAACTGACTCTTCAGATCGTTGTACATCTTACGACCTCCAGGATGAACGCTAAACCGACTGCAATGAGCCTCTCGGAGAATACGCTGTCTCAACTCCGAAATATCAGGCACAACAATACGGTTATTCATAAACAAAACGTCATCTCTAACCTGGAATTCTGACTGATGCCCAGTTCTGACTTTCTCTACCGAAACCTGAATGCTCGGCTCAGACTTCTGTGCTTCTCTGATTGCAACAAACAACTCCGGCTCGGCTTGAATAGCAAACACTCTGATAGTCTCCCTATCTGTTTCAAACTCTAAACCAGAAGTGCAACAATCATCGACCAACTGAGAAACACCGATAGTTGAAAGAGATAGAGAACAAAGCTTTCGGCTCAAGGCATCTGCAACTGCATTCGACTTCCCTGGATAATACTTGATCTCACAGTCGAAATCCTTCAACAGATCTAACCATCTTCTCTGTCTCATATTCAGCTCTGCCTGTGAAAACAAGTACTTAAGACTCTTATGATCAGAAAAGATCTCGAAAGACTCACCATAAAGATAGTGACGCCAGATCTTCAAAGCAAATACAATTGCTGCAAGTTCAAGATCATGAACAGGATAACGAGTCTCGTGCGGTTTCAGCTGCCTCGATGCATACGCTATCACATGCTTATGCTGCATAAGAACACAACCCAAACCTCGGTTAGAAGCATCACAATACACTGCGAAACCTCCAGTACCTTTCGGAATAGAAAGAATTGGAGCACTGGTCAGTCTCCTCTTCAGATCAACAAAGCTAGCCTCACAATCTGAAGTCCAGACAAAAGGCGCATTCTTCTGAGTCAGCTGGGTAATAGGCTTGGCAATAGACGAGAAACCCTCGATGAAACGACGGTAATAACCAGCTAAACCCATGAAGCTTCGGATCTCAGGTACTGATGTCGGTCTAGGCCAATTCATAACCGCTTCGATTTTGCTGGGATCGACAGAAATCCCATCTTCAGAAATAATATGACCGAGAAAGACAACTCGATCTAACCAGAATTCGCATTTCGATAGCTTGGCAAACAACTGCTCAACTCGTAAAATCTGCAAGACGATTCTCAAGTGCTCTGCATGGTCAGTACGGTTCTTCGAGTAGATAAGAATATCATCGATGAAAATAATGACGAACTCATCTAAATAACGCTGAAAGATACGGTTCATTAAACCCATAAAAATAGCTGGAGCGTTAGTCAAACCGAACGGCATGACTATAAACTCAAAGTGACCATACCTCGTTCTGAATGCGGTCTTAGGAACATCTTCCTCTCGCACTCTCAGCTGATGGTAGCCTGACCTCAGATCAATCTTAGAGTAGACAGAAGAACCCTGCAGTTGATCGAACAAGTCATCTATTCGGGGTAAAGGATACCTGTTCTTAACTGTAGCCTGATTCAATTGACGGTAGTCGATACAGAGCCGCATAGAACCATCCTTCTTCCGAACGAATAGAACAGGAGCACCCCAAGGCGATACACTAGGTCTGATGTATCCCTTGGCAATCAAATCCTCAAGCTGCTCCTTCAACTCTCTCAATTCAACAAGTGCCATACGATAAGGAGCTTTTGAAATAGGTTGAGTACCTGGCACTAAGTAAATGCTGAATTCAACCTCTCGAATGGGTGGCAATCTAGGAACATCTTCCGGAAACACATCAGCAAAATCTCTAACTACTGGTAAGTCAACCAAAGCTGGGCTAGATTTCAGCACATCAACCGCATAAACCAAAAATCCTTCTGCACCTCTCTGTAACAAACGAGTCATAGATAACACTGAAATCAAAGGAATTCTAGATCGAGAACCCTTACCAAAGAATTTCCACTCATCTGCCATTTCAGGTCTGAACCTGACAACCTTCATAAAACAATCAACTGTCGCCCTGTACTTGGTTAAAGCATCTATCCCGACAATACAATCAAAATCTGACAACCCAAGCACAATACAGTCGAATTCTAACAAATTCCCCTCGAAACAAAATTCACAGTTCCGGACTAGTCGGACAGAAACAATTCCTCCACCCAAAGGTGAAGTAACAGCTACTACTGTAGGCAACAATTCAGTTGGCAAAGCATGCAATAACACATATTTCTCAGAGATAAAGGAATGGGAAGCACCGGTATCTATCAAGACATGAGCAGAACGACCGAAAATCGAACAGTTACCTGCTATGACATCGTCAGGTGCTGCCTGAGCCTGATCCTCTGTCAATGGAAAGACTCGTGCTTGCTGTCTCGGAGGCTGATTTGCACTAGAGCTACCTCCCTGTCTGTTCTGCTGTTGCTGGGGTTGGAAAGAGTGCACTGCAGACGACTGCCTCTCCGGCTGAGCTGCAGGTCTAGACGAACTCCCACTCTGAGCTCTATCTCTATTACGTTGAGGGCACACTTTAGAGAAGTGTCCCGGTTGCTGACATGTGTTACAATTGCCGAAGACTCCCACACACTGATCCGGTAAGTGTCTTCCTCCACACTTGCTGCAGTACAAGGATGATGACCCAGAACTCGGTCCTGAACCGAATTGCTTCGAACCACTGGAACTGGACGAACTGTTCCCCTGTCTCTTGAACTGTTTACCTCTTGCCTTGTACTGATCCTTTCTGTTTCCCCCACTGTTTCCACCTTCATACCTCTGCTGCTGGTTCTGATGATGAGGTGGCTGATTCTGGTACTGAGATGGTTGGTTCTGATACTGCCTCTGCTGCTGAGGTGCCCCCTGATTACCTCTTTGCCTCCACAAGCCTGCTTCTGCTCCCTTTGCGTAATTCATGGCATCCGCAAAGTTGCTAGGCCTGTTAACGTGAAGACATCGGGGTTCAACCCGTTGATAAACTGATCTGCCTTAGCTTCTTCATCTCCGGCAATTAGCGGTGCAAAACGCAACAGACTATCGAACTTAGCCACGTACTCTTCAATGTTCAAATTCCCTTGCCTCAGATTTGCAAACTCTGCTCCCTTATCCTTACGATACGAGATAGGGAAAAACCGCTTATAAAACTCAGATTTAAAAAGAGTCCAAGTAACCTCTGTACCTCTACTCTCAAATGCTTTCTTTGTCATGATCCACCAGCTCTTAGCACCACCACGCAGCTGATGAATTACTAACCTGATTCGGCGGTCATCTGAGTAGTCAATGGAATCAAACAACTGATCCATATCATCCAACCAACTCTCACAGTCAACTGGATTTTCTGAACCCATCAACAATGGCGGATTGAACAACTGAAACCTCTTCAGCAAGGTTTCCATAGGAGTTGCTGAAGCATCCAACTGATCAACCTCAGTGCTAGCTTGTTCAGTCGCAGGGATAACTGGTGGTGTGTTTCTTTTTATCACTCGACGAGGACCCATCTGATAATCAAAGGTTAGCACACGAGATATCTCAATCGCTACCATCAGTGCCCTTACAACCGCTTGGAATACCGAATACCAGTCGAGAATAGAAACAGTTATATCTCAAGTAGATCATGCTTTATTAATTTAAATCACACAACCATGTAATTCAAATAATGCTCAAACAATAAAGCATGCTCGCATGGAATTAAGTACACAATTAAATAATTCAAACACATGCGAGGAGTCATTACACACAGACTCGATCTACCCCGCTCACTCTAGTTCGACCAAGAATCTTAACGCTCTGATACCACTTAATGTGAGAAATCGATTCTAAACCACTAATCTCGGATTAAACAACTATTAAGCGAACAAGAATCCAAGAGTAAAACAATTCAAAGTTTTTTTTTTTTTTTTTTTTTAAAAAAAAAAACGCCCGCGCCCGCGCGAGGAACCAAGCTCACGCGCGCGCGGGCAAACGATCCCGAGGCCCAACGGAGGCCTCGCGCGCGCGCGAGTAACGCCTCGCCCGCGCGCGGAAGGCCTGGGCAGAAATGCTCAGGCTGCAGAAAAAGGAAAGGGATTTCCGCGCTTGGTCCGACATGCCTTCAAATACAATTACAATAACAGGGTGTAGGGAAACATGCCATAACAAGTCATGCTTTCAGAAGGCCTAAAAACAACCAGAAGTCTAAATCGATACAACAACAACATACTTCGATTTCAGATTACAATCCGAATACAAACTAATTCGAATAACAAAACATATCAAGTTCGAGTTCTAACATGCTTCAATCTTAAACTAGATAAACATGCTAATTCGACTTCTAAACCGAGTCTCACTTCTACTACTTGCCCTCGAAGCTAACCATGCCTCTTCTGACTTGTTCCTGCCCCACCTGTTGCCAAGTACACATACAAAACAAAGCAACAGCCGGATAACCGGTGAGAATGATAATCCCAGTAAAAGCAACCTATCAAGTAATGAATATACAACATGCTATCAAACCACATATTCAAGTCGAAGTTAATGATATGCATGTCTTTAAAACCAGGATATCGATTCTGATAAACACGGGAGTATTGCTCTGCTTTTGGGATCCCGAGGATGAGATCACGTAACGACTCACCGACTCTCCCAATCGAGGTTGTGCCACGTATCCCACTCCTCTAGACTTTGAGCAACCATAATGAGTATGCTAGCACTAGGCGAAATACTACAACCTAGGCCACTCAATCATAGTTCCCAAACGTCTAACAAAAAGGGCGGTTCTGCCCGCTGAAATCAAAGTAGGCTCAAGATGAATGCATAACAGAAACATAAACATAAGCCACATAACAAAAACTCAATCAATCAACAATTACAAGTTCCACTTGCTAGAACAAGTATCAATGTAATATGTGATTTAAAAAGGGAAACTCGAGAACCAACAGTCCCGAGTATGCTATCCCGCTACGATGACTGCTTTTACCTTTCAATGCAGTAGTTCCAACTCCAGGAAAGCTACAACAAAAGATTGTATCAACAACTATACAATCTAAACAACAACTACGGATCAAGGTAAATCTCATTACCGATCTTCGTCCAACTCTGAAACGATCAATCAGCTGCTAACTCAGGGCTTGACAACTCCAAACGAATCTGTTCAGATACAAGAGATGATCAACAACCACGATCACTCACACACCAAGACTTCAATCAATACAAAAACGATTCGAAAACCCAAAACTCAAACCGACGGCATAACGGCTATAAACTGAACAAACCGGCAACGCAGACAGCAGTTCAATACTGATAACAACTCAATTCAATGCCCAAAACAACAATAACAAAGCAAACCCATCAATCTCAAAATCCACATTTTCGAAAATGGCTTCCAAAAATCATAACAATTCCGAACGTCGCTCTAATTCAAAACCGACAGATAATAAACGATCAGAACTCTGTAGAGAACAACATACTCGAATCTAGAACGATTCTAACAACATCCAAAAACTAGAATGTATCCGATCGTAGAAGAACTTACAATATAACAGAGCTCTCACTGCAGTGATCGATAATCTTCCTTCAGAATTAATTTCTAACGGACGGATCGAGCTCGGACTGGATTTTGAAAGCTCAAAAGCTCCAAGAGGCGTCTTCAATGGAGGCTCACGGTTGGGAGGAGGAAGGAGGTGACTTGTGAAATAAATATCAAGTGTAGATAATATATAAAATCAACTATTTGCGTTTTAGTCCCTGAAATTTCCAAAATTTGCAAAAAGGACCCTGATCAAAATCAAACCGGCTCGAGAACTCTGTAATCTCTGATAAACTCAAATAAACTCATTTAAGATAAAAACGGGGCGTTACAAATATGCCCCATCGAAATGGGTGTCTGAGATAAAAACAGAGATGTGAGCTCTAAGCCTAGAACGAAAAGTACGAGTACACAATTCTATAATGCATGCAACATAAAATATGAATGCTCTGGTACATGGGATCAAGATATGGAATATCATGCTTAGAAACATAGGTGCCTTCACAATGTGCACGTTGCTCCGAAGATACAATGGGTGCCACACATATTGAACCTCGATCTTGCACCATCACCATCTTGGGTGAAACCGAACACATTGTTCCGTCGATTAAGTTAGTGTCCCACGACACCCGATCGTAAAAATAAAACCCTAAGACTTAACGACTCTAGAAAAATTGGCTATCTTGAAAGAATACACAAGCTCAACATGGTATGCCAATGCCACATACAAATCATGAACAGTAATATCATGCATCTCATGACAGATAATAATGCAACAAATAAACATGCATACTCAGCTGGCTATCTCAGCCAGTACTTATGTACCTCGACTACTGATCTAGGTGATTATTGTCTACAGTTCAAGCCTGCAAGGCAAGATAATATCATATCACCACTACGTATCTAAAAGTCTTAATTAGATTAATAGCTACTCTAAGAGACTAGACTTATACATGTGTCCGCCTTCAACCCGCTGATGATGAAGTTTCTGACCTAAGAATAGCTCCGCTACAAACCCCGTAGCACCTCGCTAACGCCCGGCCCCTCGAAAAGATGACTAAAATACTACGAATTAAACATTGGCTCGAAACTCACACCCAAAATACACATTAACTATGAGTAAATCTCACCCATATTTATAGACCACGTTTGGACCTTTCGATCGCAAATTTGGATGTTCCGATCGCTCTTCAGAACTTTCAATCGCATGATCAGATCTTCCGATCACTTTCCACCGAACACTTGTCCTATGATTGGACAATAAACTGCTGCCGACGGAGTTCGGACTTTCCGATCTCTGGGTTCGGAGTTTTCGATCTGTCACTCATCAAATCACCAAATAAAAACCCATATATACCCTGTCTGACTGAGGGAGTTCAGAACTTACGATCGTGAGTTCGGAGCTTCCGAACTCACCCTCTGCATCTGAACTCATAGCTCCATCCGATCACTTCGGAGCTTCCGATCCTGTCATGGTTCAAGTTCAAATTTTCCGAACAACTCAAATCTTTGGAACCCTCCTGACCATTTTTGGACGTCTTGGATCCGATTTTCTACTTATTAAACCCAAATTAGGAATTCTTAATCATGTTTTAACCATTCTAAATATGCTTAGACATTTAATTGCTTAATTTGGAATTCTTGCTACTATAGTAGGTGGGGTTTTAACCAATGGTTAGGAGTTCGATTTTTCCTACCAATAGTTTCTTGGGTGAGTCTATTGCACAGGATTTGCCCAATTTCATTTACCTAGCTAGCATGGTTTGTAGACTATTGCATTAGTTTGGGGGTTTTATCGACGTACACCGAAAAACAGTGACAGTATATTTCATCATCATAAGAAAACATCCATTTAAATAAATTTTGTAAAATGATATTTAAAGGGAAATTTTTTTAAATCCCAAATCCAAACATAAGTTTGCATTCAATCTCTGTCAGAAAAAATGTTTCTTTGCAATCTCTATTCTACAAAAAAAAAATTTATTTTTGTACTCCTTGGGCCCACATGTTTTTTTATCGGATGAAAGTCAGTACAAAATTTTGAAAATATACTAGTAATACATAATATTTGAGCATAAATTATTTCAAATTTGGTACTAATATATTATTTTTGAGTACTCAAAGATCTACATAAATATTGATATTAATGATATTCTTTTTTTGGATTAACTTCAATACAAAACATCGAAATTATGCTACTAATATATAATATTTGAATATCCAATCATATGTTGCAATTGTTGATACTAATAAAATTGCTCAAAATTTTGTATCCTAAATTCTATCTTTTGTCTAAACTAATTAATGCTCAAATATCATATATTAATATCATAAGTTCTATGTTTTGTGTCGATTTTCACCCGTAAAAAGACATGTGAAACCAAGGAGTGCAGTAACATTTTTTGTTGGATCAGGGAGTACAAACACATTTTTTTTTCTGACAGATACTGAATGTAAATTTGAGTTTGAATTTGATTATTTAAATAAAATTTATCCTTAATTATATTAATTTCAATACTATAAATTTTTTTGTAAAATCATATATACAATTTTGGAAGGACAAAAATAAAAGAGAAAAGAAATGCAGCTACAATATTAAAGGGTTAAAGTGAAGCTTATATGATTGAAACGGACAAAACGATACTCCAAATTATTTGAATGGAGAAATTAAACTAACCCTCTACTTTATCAACAGTGGAATGCTTCAAAAGCTGAACAGGCCTGAGTTGTCGAAAAATTTGTAAAATATGCATTTGCCAGATGCAAATTAAAAAATTATATATATATATAAATGTAATAAAATGAGTTTTTATTTAAAAAATCATTCCATGAATTTTTTAAAAAAATTAGCTTTTGTCGGGTGACTTTTTCGGCATTTTTTTTTTAAAAAAAATAATTGTATATGTGTGGTGGAGTGATACATGACTCATTGTACAAGAAATTTTTAATGAATATATAATTAACTATTTCCCTTTTTCTTCTCTAATAATTAATTAATATGGAAGGTTCGGTTAATCTTAATTTAGATCCCACAATCTTTCCTCTTTAAAAACTTAATGGCGGCTTACCTCACTCTTTTTGGTGTTAGTTAATTAAAATATTAATTTTGGTTTGGTATAGAATTAACCTAATAAAATACATCAATTTTTAAAATTATGGTGTGAGACAAGCATTTTACATCACTAATTAATGTCTTAAACGAAAATGACTTGTCAAAAAAGATTTACACGTGTTAGAAATACATTGGATAACAATGTCTAGAGGGGCTGCCACGTTGCCCCTGAATTAATTTATAAATATATTTTTTTGAGAGGAAAATTAATTTATTATAAATATAAAATGTCATTAACTTGATTATCTCGTTACATGGTGGTACACACACACACACACACACACATATATATATATATATATATATATATATAATATTTTTACTAAATTATAATATGTCAGCCCCTTGTATTTATTTTTTGAGATCATGATAATTTGATTAATAAGATAATTCGTCCTAATCGTGTTTCCATGCATTATCTTGTTACAAAGTGGTAACGAGTATATATGTGTGTATATATATATATATATATATATATATATATATATATATATATATATATATATATATATATATATATATATATAGAGAGTGTGACTTAATTAGTTCAAATATGATCATAAAATTTCATATATATATATAGGAGAGTGTTATTTACATTCTAAAATATGTTGATAACACTCCACCTTACTTAAATAATGTAATATTAGAAAAATATACCCTTATAATATCATTTCTTATATAATAGATTTTGATTTACCTTAAAAAACTCAAATATAATAAGTTTGTTGTTAACTACTAAAATTTTAATAGTTAATGTTAAATTTAGCAAGTATGAGAAAATTACTTAAAATATAAATAATAAAAATTAATAATAAATCATGCGATTGAAAGAAATAAAAATTACAAATTTTGAAATTTTTCATAAATAATAAATATTTTATTTTGATATTAAAATTTAATATTATTTATATTTTATCTCAAATTTTAGTATGATATACGAATATTAATCAATTTTTGTTAATAAAAAAAATTGGACGTGAAAATTTTGATTTAATCAAAACTTTATTAAAGTTTGGTATAAAATAAAAAAAATATCTTAAACTTAAGGCTAAAATTAAGATTTCAATGTTATCTTATATTTTTTATTTTGTTTATATATCTTTCGATGATTAACAACGTAATTTTTATGATACAAATATATTATTTGAACTCAATTTATACTATGTAGATAACACCAAATATTAAATTGTTTTTTATTTATTATAAATTTAATTAATTCATTTTTTATCTATTTTAAAAGATATTATAATTAATTAAAAATTTTAAAATTTAAGTTACAATAAATAAGTAGATGTGGTTAAAAATTAAAATCATAAGAATGAAATATCATTGTTCATAAAAATCGATCAAAATTGGATCAAAATAAAAATAACATTAGTTTTTAATACTTGAGTTGTTTTTTATATATTTAATTTAATGATATTAGCAAATTAAACTATACATTTTTTAGTAACTAAATAACTTATTTTAGGAATTGAAATAATGAATGAATTTACTAAAAATAAAACCAAACAAAGGGTAAAATTGTCAATGTTTGGTATAAAATAAAAATTTGAGTGTGTTTAACAAAATGTGGAGTGTAAATAACACTCCTTATATATATAAGCTCGATAGTCGAAAATGGGAAGATGACCGGAAATTAGGTGAATATGCAATTTCCGGTCATCTTCCTATTTTCGAACACTGAGGTTGAACTTTTTATCATATGATATATAGATGGATTCACATTTTCGAGACGATCATACCGTGAAAATTTTAAGACAATCGGAATTATTTTGGGCATGGGTGTACGTGGAACCCCACGCATCCTAGGGTGCGTGGGGTTCCACGTGCACCCGTGCCCAAAACAACTTCGATTATCTTGAAATTTTTACGGTAGGATCGTCTCAAAAATGCGAATCCAACGATATATCATATGATACAAATTTCAAGCTCGATAGTCGAAAATGGGAAGATGACCGAAAATTAGGTGAATATGCAATTTCCGGTCATCTTCCTATTTTCGAACACTGAGGTTGAACTTTTTATCATATGATATATCGATGGATTCACATTTTCGAGACGATCATACCGTGAAAATTTTAAGTCAATCGGAGTTGTTTTGGACATGGGTGTACGTGGAACCCCACGCATCCTAGGGTGCGTGGGATCAAAACTATATATATATATATATATATATAATTTTATGCATCATATTTGAACTAATTTAAGTCACACTCCCAATTTTTAGTTTGTAACGAATAATATATTAATATGGTAATCTTAAGTAAGGAAATCGATATATATATATATATATATATATATATATATATATATATATATAATATATATATATATATATATAAAGTTTTGATATCACGCACTGTAGTGTGCAGGATTTCGTGAGCGATCAATAAAATCTATTAGTGGATTTTAATGTTTCACTTTTTTTTACAAGTCGTTCAGGAAAATCATACACACTAGAGTGTGTGGTCAATATCAAAATTATATATATATAAACATAAACATGACAAGATTAACCAAATTGGCCTGATTGGGCAAGAAAATAAAAAATGCATTTGAGTGGGAAAATTTAAGTTGGAGTTGCACGATTTCCCAATAATTGAGCCATTATTACCTACTAAAAGTTACTTTCTTTAAAATAAGAAGATATATAAAAAAATATATTATATTATATAAAGACTAGGTATAATATAAATTATATAATACAATGCCCCGACCGGGACATAGATTAACCACGTAATAATTGTATTATAATCAGGTGCATATGTACTAAACAAGTCGCCTTCAAATTTTACCTAATATATTTGCAGATATTTACCTACATGTTTATTTCCATGTAATTTTATTATTTATTTATTTTAATATATATTTAATAACGCTGATTCGAAAAGCCAAATACATATTTTATGCATGAGATGCTTGGATTTGAAGTTAAGGATTTAAGGTAATGTTTGGGAGAGTTTATAGGAAGCACTATTAAGCTTTTTTTTTATAAAATGTAAAAAAAAGCTTAATAATACCTCCTAAAAGTTCTCACATTACGTAGATATATAATAATTAATTCATAAATTTTATAATTTGATTCAGTAAATTATCACACTCGAAAACGGATATCAAATTCATCTCAATGTAACATCATTCTCTCAAATTCTCCATTAAATCTAAATCCTCCAATTCAAAAGAATGGTCAATTTCCAATGTTTTCTTTCTTGGATTGAGGGGTTAACACAAAAACCTATTAGTATATATTTCTCCATTACGCCTTCAAGGGATCTGTAATATGAAGATAATCAAAACTAAAAAATGTGTTAGCAAATTCGAAGTCGAGTCAAGAGAGATTTCTTTGTCTTTTAGATGAATTTTTCCCGCATATACATGTTGCTTATGGGATATGAAAATCGCCTTCCAAGATACAACGACTTCCGACTTATGCTTGTAGCACTACAAATCACAAGTCTTATAACCACAAAATGATATAAACTCTCATTTTTATTGAAGGAAGAATGATGTGCAAGATGAATACATGATGTTCTTCTCTTGTTTTTCCAGATAAAACTGATTGATCCATTAAAATGAACTTTAAACTAATATTTAAAGTTGTTTGCATACAGAGACATGTTGTTTCGTGATGAGGAGTTTCTTTTGGTCCAAAAAACATATTAGAATCCTATTGAAATACCCTAGGAACGAAAAATCATCAGAAAGTTCGACACCCATTCATGAAACGGCACCATCTGCGTCGGGGCTCAACCTTTTGCACGCCCTAGCAAGCTCTTTGTTGCCTGGAAGTCCAGGCAGCCTCTTGGAATGCTAGGGACCCATTTTTGTCTTCAGTGGTCCACTCAGATCTGTGATTTTACACCATTTGAGTCTCACTACTGGATATGGCTACAGAAGTGTTAGCTTTGAGGATCTTCATGGGTCCGTCTGTGATGACTTACCACATGTCATCGTGTACTGGCCCGTCCCGAATCACCTAATAGTTAATGCTTAAGCATGCATTTACATACTAATCAACTGAATTAGAGATAACTTTCAGAAATGAAATGGTAAAAAAAAATCCCACAAGAATCCTCCGGCAGAACAACCGGGAAACTCAAATATAGAATATAACCATATCGAAAACATCTCAACGGTACTAACAACAGTATTGAAAATAAACCATCATCTAGGTACTGGAACAACACCTAAGGCAATCATTGGCTCCGTCTCAACCCTGTCGCGATCCTCCGGCCACACTCAACCTGAGACTTGTCCTGTCAAATGGAATGTCTATGGTAAAAACAGGGACGTGAGCGAACTATTCCCAATACAATAAGCACGAGTATACAGTCTAATGTAATGCATGCAACTGATAGTGTACTTGGGTATGTTAAAATCCTGCTCAGACTAGGCGCCAAAGCGTGTATAGTACCATCTGGGGTCATCTCCGCTGGGTACATCCATACACTAGCCAAGATCATCGTAGCGTCAATACCCATAAACACGGCGTCTCCTGGTGTCCGACAATATAACAATAAATATAGGGTTGAGAGACCCTACTAGAAAGGCTATCACAAGGATACAAAGGCCCAACATGCTATATGCTCATGCAACATAATATATTATAAAGTAGTAAAAACATGTATCATGCATAACACATAGATGCAAAAAATAAACATGCATACTTGCGGGCAATCTCCGTCAGTACTTATGTACCTCTATAGGAAACTCCTAGCACCACAAGTCTAGGGTCCAAGCCTAAAAGTCAAGATCATGCTATATCACTATTATTGGTCTAAAAACCTTAACTAAGCTAATAGATACTCCATAATTCTAATAGAGATCTCAAGTTATAACTGCGTCCGTCGTCAGCCCTTTGCTATCGAAGCCCTAACTCCAGGCCACAGCTCCGCTACAACTTCTGGAACCCTTGCCAACACCGAACTCCACCCAAAAGGCTAGACCATGACCAAGAAATAAAGAGAGGAAGAAGTTGTGAATTGGCAAAGAAATGATGGTTCGGAGCCTCAATTTATAGGCATAGATCGAACGATCCGATCCCATACTTTGGATGCACCGATCTTTCATGCAGTCCACGTTGCATTCATGCATAGTTCGGACGCTCCGATCCCACCTTTGGACGATCCGAACTCCTGCGTGTCCAAACAATGATGACACCTTGACAACTGCATGGACTAATTCAGTTCGGATGATCTGATCTCTAGTTCGGAGATCCGAACTCTTCAGAGCTTTCGAACTGATTCGCTCCATCCGATCGCTTCGGACCATCCGATTGGTTGGGCTTGAGTTTGGACTATCCGAACTCCCCGAGTCAACTTTTGTCTACAAACCATTTCTGGACATTCTGGATCCGATTTCTAGGTCCGATTGATCATACAATAATTCCTTAATCATGTTTTACCCATTTAAACATGTTTAGACAAATTAATTTTGTAAAACTGGATACGGGTTACTACATTCTCTATCACATAAGATATTTCATCCGCGAAATCACATCTTAATTAAGAACAGTTATGATAAGTGTATTTTATACACTTAATTTATATATGATTTTAATTGTTAATTTTTTGTTTCGAGCAGATTTATGAAGTTGTTTTGTTGTTTTTGTGGTTGTAGGAGATTATTGAATTTATTTGGAAAAGAGAGGAAAAGAAGAAAATGAAGAATAAAATAGGGAATTAAAAGAATTAAAAGGAAAGAGAAGAGAAAAGAAAAGAAGAGAAGAACGATCAGACAAGAAGAGAAGGAATAGTGATGGGCTTTTCTTAATGGGCCAATTGTTAGCGCTATTTTAAGCGCTAAAGAAGAAAAGAGAGAGCTATCGCGCTTTTGCTGGGAAAGTTTGGGAAATAATTTAGCGAACTGAAGGCGCGCCCGCGCCTTTACTTGAGCGCCCGCCCCGCTGCTGATTGGAAATTTTATTATTTCGGGTAATTATTCTATGGGCTTTTTCACACGATATATAAGAGATTCTTTGTCAGACATAAGAGAAAGCCGCCACACACACAATACGTATCGGAGAAATATTTGTGAATTGATCGGGAGATTTTGGAAGAATTCTGGGCTTATGTGAAGAACGAAGATGGAGATCGATAGTCCGGACACGGCGTCGACGACGGATTTGTTTCTTATCTTTTTATTTAATTCTAAATTTATGTTTGGATTTTTGAACATGTTTTATTTTATTCATAATTTTATTATGAACTAATTTTTTAGAGTCTAGATGTTGGGATCGGTTCAGAGGGTAGAGGGGGGGTGAATACACTCTGAAACTTATTTTCTTTCTTTTCAAAATGATCAAGTGAAGTTTAGTTCACTTAATCTGTTTTCTCAACTTCTAAAACGGTTTGAACAACTTAAATAGTGCGGAAATAGTTCAGAGGTTTTAGTGATGCAAAGGCAAGTTATAACACGATGTATGAGCAATATATAAGATAAATATGCAGTAAAGACTAAGGCACGATTTATGGAAGTTCGAAGGCTTAATCCTTCTACGTCTCCCCTTCTTCCACTTAGGAAGGAATTCACTAGAAGACTTTGGTTATTACAACGTCTTGCAATACACCCACTTCAGACTTAGGACTTATCCAATGCCTAATCCGAAACTCCTAGATTTACACAGATAAGATTCTCAGTTCTTATCAGACTGGTGGAAGCTTTCAGAGTAGCTTCAATTCTCTTCAATAATGAATACAGTCCGGTTGAGCTTCTCAAACTGTAGAGCGGTCGAGAGGCTTGGAAACCCTAGGATGATCCTTGAAGATCAGATATGTAAACTGTAGGCGAGGGTTTATTTGAGCAGCAAGTGAATGATCTTGTAAGTGTGCTCAAGTATTGCCTCAGTATATCAAATGAGGACTTCTGATAGTATTGAAGTGATTGAGTTGATTGAGATTTTTCGTGTTGCTTGTCTTCTTGTCACTTCTTGAGCAATTTTCTCTTTATATATGTCAATCATCAACGTCTTTATTTTGAACGTTCTGATGCTGCATTGAATGCACATTTAATGCTTCATAAATGCATTGATGATTCTGCATGAAGATCGTACACTTCTTTAAATGCAGACAACTTCCAGGGTCTAAAACTGGTATAAACGGTCGAATGCTTTATCTGTAGCCATTCTGCATTTTTGCCATTTTAGTGCAACCTGTTGTCTCGATGCGAGAGTCAACAGATCTTCTGATACGCCGGTTTATCTCTCGATGCAAGAGTCAACAGATCTTCTGATACGTCGTTTCTGCTTTTGATAAAAGATCTTGCAATGAACGTCTTGTCTCAAGTATTTGTTTTGAGATATCTTGATAAGCAGTTGGCATTCTACCGGTAGATAGATTTATCCTCTGCTGGTTTGAATAACCAGTCGATAGGCTTGTGACTGCAACCGGTCGAGAGACAAAGGCGGTTGACAAGCTTCCGGTAGATAACTTGAAGGGTTTAGACGGTTGCGGTAGGAGTTGTAGTAGATTCCTGAAATAAAAAGATTGGCAGCACATTCCTATACAATGAGTTGTTGTTTGTTATCACCAAAATGTCGGATTCAACAATTTCCCCCTTTTTGGTGATGACAAAACTTAAGTGCTCCGAAAACAATATGAAAGCATTAAAATGAACTTCATTGAGAGAATGAATTTCATTAATTACAATAAGCATTCTTATTACACCTACTGAAGAAAAACAAAATGAGATACAGCTGCGATAAGTAAAGAAGAGACAAGTTGTTCATCTTTTGAACCAACTGGCTCCTCCTGACCTATCGCCTTCTCTTCTTCTTCTGTCGGCTTCTTCCTTTCTTCTGGATTCTTCTTCACATCTTCTTGCCTCTGCTGCTCTTCGTTGCTCTTCTTCCCCCTTTTTGGCATCACCTTGGTTGAGTCGAAGGATGATCTCAGTGAGTTGAGTGCCAAGGCAGGCTTGCATAGTATCAATTTTTGCATCTAGTTGAGCAATTAGAGTAGCTTGCATAGTGTCCATCCGATCATTCAACTGCCTATGAAGGCGGTTTTCGGATCTGACAACTTGTTCGGAGACGGTAGAGAGCGTTTTGATTTGAGTGCGATGATGGGCAGTGATCTCTTTGGACAGATGAGCAAGGTCTCTAGACACGGTCTCAAAATGCCGAATCATCGTCTTGCGTGAATTGTCAACCCATGAGGATGTGTTTGTGATGTCTTGTGAAAAGGATCGAACTGTTTGCATGAGCTCATGAAGCCTATTTATCAATGTGTGATCCAGAGCTGCTGCCATGGCTTCAATATATGAGTCATCAGTCTGAAGCATTTGACTCTGTGTGTCATTCCTTGGTGAAGCCGGGCCAGACTCAAGATGATGTGGTGCTGGTGATCTGGCTGGTGAGCTAGCTGATGTACCTTTCAATAGTGGTACAGTTGGAGATGTAGGGGTCTCGACTGCAGCCAAGATGGTTGGTGGAGTAGCAGGATCAGCACTCGGTTCATCCATTAGGAGATCTTCCACAAACTTTTCAGTAGATGGAGACGGTTGAAGTGCTGGGTCAGCATCAGTCACTGGCTGTTCTGGAGGTGCAAGTGATACAATAGTGCTTGGTATTTCTGTTGGGGGCACTACTGCTTCACTGCTGCAAGGAGCCTCTGTCACAGAGGTGACAGGAATTTCTTGTTCAATCACTTCCAAAAAATCTTGTAGACGACTGGGAGAGGTGTGAGCGGTCACCGCTGGAGATGAGTGAGCAGTCACAGCTGCTTCCGGTTGAATTACTGCTTGGACTGCGGTTGAGGCGGGATCGATCGATGAAGATGCTGCCACACTCGATCTTAGAGCGGATGATTGAAACAGGTCAGCAGTGATGAGACCGGTCAGAATCCCATCTGAAAGAGTAATAGCAGAGACGTCTTCTTCACCCTGATCTTGGGTAAGAAAAGTCTTCATCATCACCTGTTCTTCCAGTCCATAAGCCTGTATACAAGCTGCTAAAGCTGTCGTCTTTACGTTGTTAAGAGCTTGGAAGTGCTGAAGTAGTTGAGTGATTTGATGTAGACTATTCTGTAGTCCAGTCAAAATCACAAAGTCATCGGTGGCGGTAGGACTCTTGGATTTGAAGTTCTTGACACGCTCATTAATAAACAGAGATATCAGGCTTCCTCGAAGCTTCAAGTCGATGAGCTGTCTTCTTCCCAGAGCCTCCACGATGTCTTCAGTGTCAGCAAAAAGAAGCATCTTCTGCTCAATAACGTTCAGAGCTTTCCACTTAGGAAATATTTGAGCAAGCGTCAGGTGAGTACGGGAATGATGCCATCTGTCAAAGCGCTGTAGGTGACGCTTGACAGTGCGGAGAACGTGAGAGATGATCAAGTTGAGCTCTACAGTAGCTGCTGGTTGAGCCTTAGTTGAGTAGATCATCACACCTTTCCCTTTGTCCTTGGGATCAGCGAGAGTGACCTTTGGAGTTGATGAGGCACCTTCCATGATTATCACACCCTTGGTAGGACGTGGAGCAGTAGTAGCAGTAGTGGTAGTAGTCTCGACCGTTGGCAGAATTGGTGTTGGAACGGTGGGAGCAAGTCCAGAAAGGGACTTTAACCTCTTGTGCTGCCTCTTCTTCTCGCCTGCAGGCGTGGATGGCACAGCTGCTTTGGAGACAGAAGGAGATGACTTGCTGAAGGCTTGAATCAGTGGAACGTTCTCACATGATTCTTCTTCAGAGTCAGACTCTATGATAAGTTGACGCTTGGCAGATTTCTTGGTATTGGCTGGTTTGGCCGCTACTGGGACTGTTGAAAGCGGTTGAGTGACAGCAACAACACTTGCGGTTGAAGACAGAGTGTCGACCGCAACCTCTTTCTTGTTCAGAAACTTGAAGATTGTAGACTTGTTGAGCCATTTGGTGGGATGCAGAGGCTCAGTCTTGGAGAAGTATACTCCAAGGATGCTCAAGGTGTGGCAAATTTGCAGAGCAAATTCCTCGGATTTCCCTTTTCCCCTGATCATTTCACATAAAGTAGTGAACAATATGTCTGACCAGTTGATGTTGATTTTGGAGGCGATACAAGACATGTATTGGAATTTCTCCATCGTCACCTTGTCGTACGATCCAGCCTTGGCAAGAAGATTCTTGGCCACGATGTTGGTCAATAGCCTGAATTGAGCTTTAAGAGATGTCTTCTGAGCCGGCAGTTTGATCGGAGCATCAGTGGTTGAGAATTCCTTCAACCAGTATGAGCAGTTACCATCGGGAAGATCCGCGCATTTTGTCAAACCCCTGGAGGGCAGATCAAATGTGCTGGCGAAGAACTTTTGATTGAAGGAGTAGGACTCTGTCCGGATCAAGCATTTGACAGTCCCATGCTCGATTTGAGCGGTTGCAAAGAACTCCTTCAAGACAGGCAGATCGCAGATGGCGCTGCTTCCCAAAAACTTCTTCAGTCCAGAGGCTTCAAGCATGGTGAAGACCTCAGTGATTCCTGCATTGTTTGCCTCAATAACGGAATCAAAGTTGATTGCAAGGCAAGTCTTCTGGATCGACATGATAGCTGTAGATAAGAACTCAAGCAGAGAGTAAGCAAAAGCTTGATTGTAATACGATAGAACTTTTAATGCAATATGAAAGCTTTAGCAACGGTGAAAGGTTGATATACGAGTGTAAAGAAGTATATATAGGAACCTATGGGCCATATGGTGATGTCATGAAAAGTATTTTTGAAATTCAAAAAGTTTTGAATAGTATAATCACCGCGCCCAATCAATGTCATTTGGTTCAAAGCACAAAGCTGCTAGTACGGAGCCTGTCAGAGACTAGCTAAAGGCGGATGATATGCCAACATTTATGGCAATGTAACAGCTAAGCTATTAACGTCATACTAGCAATCATTCCCCCTAAAAGCATGCATACTAACTTAGATCTACTAAGCCAAGAATATTTCGAAAATATGAAAACTTAGCGTCCGGTAAAGGCTTGGTGAATATGTCTGCTGCTTGCTGATCGGTAGAGATGTATTCCAGCCTGATTTCCTTCTTTAAGACATGATCTCGGATAAAGTGATGTCTGACATCAATGTGCTTTGTCCTAGAGTGCATCACTAGATTGTGAGTGATGGCTATGACACTTGTATTGTCACAGTAGATTGGAGCTTCACTCGACCGGATTCCATAATCATTAAGCTGCTGTTGAATCCAGAGTATTTGAGCACAACAGCTGCCAGCAGCA